>NC_030440.2:17393288-17458288 GCF_001660625.3 Ictalurus punctatus | reverse complement strand
GTATTTGAAACCCTATTTTTGAATCCCAGAGGTGCGAGGCAAACGTGCTAATCACTAATCCGCCGTGCCCCCGCGCCTGATTACACGCATCTCAAATAATATGATTTTGTGGAGTAATTGTGCCCTAATAATGATGAAATTCATAAAATCCAAAACTTCAGTTAGTATACGCGTGCCATATTGGTTACCAGCTGCTATTAAGAGAAGCAGGATTAACCAATCAGAATCCCTGTTTCTGACTGAAAGGTACTAGCCAGATCGCTACACTATGACCTCGGGGATTTTGAGGTAACGTCCCATGAAGTTCAGAAGGACAAAAAGAAGCGTAGGTCTGTTTTAAGACAAAAAATACAATTTTCCGCGATTACTAACGTCCTATCTGGATAATTATCAGTGGAATGTTGTTATTATTTCCTGACTACGCCTTTGCTCTTTGGTCATGCAGTGTATTGATGGCTACTGTACCTACTACAAGAGCAATGTTAATTTGAACAGAACTCTTATAGTATGGTCTTATTTTAATCATTTAAATAACAATAATAATAAGAAGAATAATAATAATATGGTCTTATTTTAATAATTTTAATAACAATAATAATAATAATAATAAGAAGAAGAAGAAGAAGAAGAAGAATATTTTCTTATTTTAATCATTTTAATAACAATAATAATAATAATAATAATAATAATAAGAATATGGTCTTATTTTAATAATTTTAATAACAATAATAATAATAAGAAGAAGAAGAAGAGTATGGTCTTATTTTAATCATTTTAATAACAATAATAATAATAATAAGAAGAAGAATATGGTCTTATTTTAATCATTTAAATAACAATAATAATAATAAGAGGAATATGGTCTTATTTTAATAACAACAACAACAACAACAACAACAACAATAATAATAATAATAATAATAATAATAATAATAATAATAATATAAGGTCTTATTTTAGTAGTCATAGATTTAAGGGAATAAGGGAATAAAACTCCATCACAAAATCATGTCACTGTACTCCCCCAAGATTGAGAGACGGTCTCATTAATGAGCTTCGCAATCACTTCCCCTCAATTTCTTCCCAGGTTAGGAACCGTGCCATCATCCTGAATTATACATAACCGAGCAAATAAATTCGGTCGTTAAGAATAGTTTTTATTTATTTATTTTTTTAATCAATTACGGATTATTTCTAAACTTAAAACATTTTTGTCTTCCCAAGATTTGGGGAAGGTCGTTCACGCGTTCATCACATCACGGATAGATTACTGTGATTCCCTGTACTCGGGTCTTCCCCGGTCATCTCTGGCTCGTCTCCAGATGGTTCAGAATGCAGCTGCAAGGCTGTTGACCCGGGCAAAGAAAAATGATGCTGTCACCCCGATTTTACCGTCGCTCCATCGGCTCCCGGTCCGTTTTAGATTCTGTTTGTCTTTAAAACTCTTAATGATCGAGCTCCTTCCTATCTCAAAGATCTTCTAACAGCACATCCATCCAGCAGATTTTTAAAGATCTTCTGATAGGTTTCTTCTGTATGTCCCTCGATCTCGATTAAAAACTAAGGCGGACGGAGCTTTTTCAGTCGTCGCTCCTCATTAATGGAATTAATTGCCACCGGACATCCGCCTCGCATCTTCTATAAAAAGAGGCTGAAAGCGTATCTCTTCTCCCAGGCGTTGTTAATCTCCCTTTTTACTGTTGTCTATCGTCTGTCTTTATTTGATTTTATTCTGTTTTTTATTTGACTTTTCTTACTCCGTTCAGTATTTTTTACTCATTTACTTACTCAAAAAGCTTGCTAATATTACCGAATGATTAGGAGGTATGATAGTGTATCTCCGTGTAACTCTATGTCTACTGTTACTTATTTAATCCTTTAATAAACACAAATCGGTGCCTCTCAGAGACATCTATGTAGCATCCGATGAAACGCAGAAGAGGAAAAAGGAGCGTATAAAAATACAATTTTCCCCAAATATCTTATTCGAGTCATCTGCAACAGAACCATCATAAATGTATTTTATGATACGGCAGTGATACCGAAATAGTCCGAGCGATTGGCGTTAGATCACACCCTTCCGAATCTTCTCTGAAGACAAAATGACCAATTCCCAAGAAGTTGCCCCACAGGAAATTGATACCGATCCCATACCAAACTTATCACTACGCATGCATACTGTAATGCTCATCTTAAGCTGTTTAACCCGGACGTCTCGGCCATACTTGGACTCAAAGATGCTAATCTGTTTCCTCAGAGGTCCAATTAGCTCACTTCCTGCTCCCTGTGAGCGTCGAGGTAGCGCTAACCACTACAGCACGCACAGTCGCTCCGGAGGAAGGAGATCGGCGTGCTCCGTAGGCATCAGCTAATGAAGTTCCTCATTACAGCGCCAGCTCTGGTGGGCTCGGTGGGCATCCTGGCGATCTAAGAGCTCAGCTTCAGATGCTTCTTCACCATGAGATTGGAAAGGGGGGGAGGATAAAGGCGGAGGCCAGATGGGGTAGACGCTGAAGGCTACAGGAAAATTAGAAAAGGAGGATGCATTATTGATACGCATTTCCTCTAAAGGAGTGCTGGGTAAGCAAACCTCCGGCCATGCTCGTTTCACGCGCACGAGGGAGTGTGGCGTGCTTTTCTTTTAAAACGGATTGCCGCGCTTGCGCGTGACAGATATATTTGCCCAGATTTATCGCCTTCCTCCATCTGCTTTCTTACCAATGAACTAAACACGGTCCCTGCGGTTCTTGTAATAGAGGCTCCGCCATTTTGTCTTGACGTTTACTCGGCTGAAAAATGACCAAGCCGCGGAAAGAGAGGAAAACGCTTAGGGATAACGGCCTTAAAATCGAGCTGTAAGACATGCTTTTAATTAAAGCATCTTCACAGATGTGTACTCTTTATCATTTACAAAGCAAGTCTCAATGTAGAAAGGTTACCAAGAGTCTATTCATTGGACTAATTTACAGCGTAGCTTAAGTCAAGTGCCATGAAACACACAGTAAATGAAACGCAACCTGATTTGTTTGCACATTTTCAACCTGACAAAGGTTTTACACAGTGATTTAAATAATAATAATAATAATAATAATAATAATAATAAGGTAGCAGAAACATGATCTGAAACTTCTGGTGCGAAGAAATGCAATTGATCTTTTCTTTTTCTTTCTTGTATAAATACGTTCATACTGTTAAACGCATTTCAGAGGCTTTATGCTTTTCTTTATACCACAGTGAAGAACGTGAAGCTGTATTTCAGCTCCATCTTTGCTGTTACGCTATAAGAGCATGCTCCGCCATGGGTCATTCCTTAACGTATCACAAGACCCCTGATAGCTAATGACTCCTATTATTTATTATTAAATTTACTAATCAAATAAAAGTTTATTAATACAATTCATTAATAATAAATAAATTAATTAATTAATTAAAATGTATTAATAAATTAATTAAATTTTATTAATAAATAAAACATTGTGTGTGTTTTTTTTTTAATCCGTTCATAGCTACTGTTCACAGTCGGGAGGGGGAGGGTGTGTGCGCGTGTGTGTGTGTGTGTGTGTGGGGGGGGGGGGGGGGGGGGGGGGTTATGGGTGACCCAAGGCACAAACCCCTTTCCTAGTGGAAAACTTCCTGACACTGGAGACTCCTTCCTTAAATATTACATGGATCTTTTCCAACCGAGAGCTTCACCATATCTATGCTTACGTGTTTCTCATCGCTGATGAAACAACAGCAGATCTGTCTGTTGTTCGTTTTAGACGACGTCGGGTATACAAGTCGAGTGAAGGAGTTGTTAGGGCAGAAACGACAGCGTATTAGAACCAGCGCGCTAATATAAAACTGTCGGCGGTTAAAGGCTCTGTTTGACCGATCAGAAGGTCAGGAGTTCAAGCCAAACCAGCACTGCCAAGCTAGCACTGTTGGGCCCTTGAGCGAGGCCCTTAACCCTCAACCGCTCAGTCGTATAGATGAGATAAATGTAAGTCGCTCTGGATAAGGGCGTCCGCCAAAATGCCGTAAATGTCATTTTTAGTATTGCGTAACATTGCGTTCATACTGACTTAAAAGGATCTGAGTGAAGTACGTTAATTGATATTATTGATATTATTATTATTTAGACTTCAGGAGTCCAAAAGGCCGTAGATGCGGTATATTCCAGCGGGTAGGGAGAGGCGGAGGAGGAGACGGAAATACCGTGAAGGAAAGGAGAACAGGGAAAGTGCAGGAGTGTGGATAAACTAAACAGAGCTCGGAGCTTGATGGTCTTCACATCCAGGAGGCTGAGAGACAAGCACGAGAGAGGAGAGCACACACACACACACACACCCATGCAGACAGAAATATCACTACACACACACACAACTGTCCAACATGTCTAACATAAGACTCATTGTTGCCTAAAATGAGTCATCGTGTCATTAATCCCAGGTGTTAAGTTACACTGAGCTTTTCTTCTCTGTTTTTTCGGGTAAAGTCTTTTCATTTTTAAAGCCCCGCCACTGCAAAAACATCTCTCCTAACACAATCTGGCCGTATCGATCTGATATCTCTCCCGAGAAGACACCGATCGAGCAATCAAAAGACTCATTTCAAGCTTAAAAATCATCGTCGTCTATTGGTGAATTTCTGTTTATTAAACCATGCTGCATCACACGCCGCTTTTCTCTGTTTGTTTATTTATCCATTTATAGATACGTTTAATGTCGTGGATCGTCCGCAGGACAAGATCCCGTTCTCGCTTGCGTTACAACCGGCCGTAAGGTTTCCCTTGAAGCGAATGAGACAAAAACATGCTACCGAGAAACCACGAAAGACATAGTTACAGCTTTACAAAGCACTGACACTGGAGACTCCTTCCACCAATCTTAAACAATCTCCTTGGAAGTAGAAAACGTCATCGTGACAACAATTCCACGCGTTTCTAACCCGTTCATGTCGAACGTCCGCCGCGAAAGTGTCATTGCGTTACTATAGAAACATCACACAACATTAGATGTAACTATAAATGGAATGAACGTACGCCGTGTCATCCTTTAATCACGCAAAGCGTGTAATTATCAGCAAACTGCCGTGCTGTAAGAGGAATAAAAGACTTGGGGACCTGCTGTTATTGGAAAATAATCCACGTTGGTGGGGTTATTCCTTTACACTAAGCGCTTTACACGGGTTCCCATTCACACACACACACACACACTCACACACCAATAATAGCAGAGCTGCCGCGCAAGGCGCTAACTTTCCATAGGGAGAGACTCAGGGTTCAGCGTCTCACCCAAGGACACTTCGGCATGTGGAGTCACGTGGGCCGGGAATCGAACCGCCGACACTACGATTAGTGTACACCCCCCTTACAACCCAATTATTACTATTTTTTCTAGCACACTGAACACATACGTATATACCGTAACGCTAGCATCGTCTTTCCGTCACTCTACGGTGCATGAGAAACCCAGCTTCAGAACAGATTTCGAACGAGTCGGCTGTCCTTTTCTCTTTTTTTTTTTTTTTTGAATGATATGACATACGGATCGATATGAACTCAACACCTCTGACTTCTTAGCATTTTTATCTCGTTGTGCGAACGGATTTCCTGTCAGAAGCCTGGCAGAATGACCTCTGGTTTTTCTCTACTACGTATCAGACAATGGAGGAGAGAGAAAAAAAAAAAAATAAAAATCCCGTTATTATCCTGCCACATACGTTTTTGTCTCGTTTAGAGTAGCGCTCAGTACTCCGGCACTCAGCTCACGATTTCCATGACGCAGGCTTGACCGCTTGTATGACTACTAAGGCGAGCGGCATTAAAAATATCTCCTCCTGCAGAGCACAGCATTGTCACATCAGCATATTTACAGCTCTCAGCGTACAGTCATCACTTCTACACTGTCATGCCGCGAACATGACATCTTATTATTATTATTATTATTATTATTATTATTATTATTATTTCTATAAGATTATATGACGTGGGTGTTCATGTTTTCCCACATGTTTATCAGTTCTGCTCCGGTATATTTCTTTCCTGAGAGCGAGAGGGTTTTAATCCACTGGAAAGCTTTGCCGAGTCCGCATTCGAACCTCACGTGTCCAGCCGACGATCCCTAGCCTACATCTTTTAATACAGAGCTACTACGTAGAACGGGGGATCGGCAAATGACCCCTCAGAGTTTCTCCGAGCCTAAGACTCGACCACCCGACATTTATTTAACCCTAAATTCATAACGTTCAATCAGTGACATTTAAACCGGTTTAACGGTCTGCTGTGTCATAGCAAAATAATCCACGCTAGGACCGCGTGATCCGAAGCCGAGGAGACTGGATTATTCTCCTACCTGCGTATCTTACGTGAATCCAGAAAGCGACGTCCGTTAGAGATGTCCCGTCAGAGACGTCACACTCCTGCCCGTCGGGTTTCCGAGTCGAACTAGGGTTCTGTGACGCGTGATTTTTATGCACGGCTAACGCACTAGCAAGCTCCGGTTTCTCGTTTTAAAAACAAAACAAAACAACAAAAACAAACCGCTGTCGTCGTGATCGGCGTCATGATCTGCGTTCCAATTCGAAAACCCGGCCTTTTCGTTGAAAAGTATTCACTAATCTACATCACTGTTCGGTATGTTTTAAGGCTCGTTAGTTACATTCCGAACACTACACTGTAATAAGAAAATAGGGTTAGGGTTAGTGCTCAGTAACGGTCTAGAATCATACGCAAGTATGCGTGTTGAGATACGACGCTGATTTGTTTAGTGGCGGTAGATGGACTGGGAAATTTGTTGATTTTTATCGCTGAACTACGCTAGCGCAGCATGTCCGGATAGTGAAAAGACTCGGACGACATGTACGCTATGAGTTTAAATGCAGCTTGTCTGAATGTAACACCCAGTAACATTTCAAAAGATCAGTGTACAAAATCCATCGCCGATATTTCTAATATTAAATCGTAGAATAAATGAATGAAACACAATAGTAGGCTGTGAGTTTCTTTCACAAGATTATTCGTAAACCATAGGGATCCCATGATGGGTCAAGACCCCTAGTTTGGGAACCCCAGGCGTAGATGTGCTAAATTTTGTTGTGGCGCATTCATGATTGTAGGTTTGGACGTTTGTAGTTTTTGGTTTTCTTTTTCCTAAAAGAAATGTGTATATGTTAAGAACGTATGTTGAGAATGTGTTCGTATTCGGTTAGCGACATCCCTAATCGTTAGCCGATATTTCAGTGTAGTGGCAAAGCAAAATCCCACAGCTTTGAGTGGAAACAGCTGAAGTGTAATCTGTCAAGGCAGAGCTGTGCAGAAATTCATCTTTATCTGTCACACCCAACCACGTCTCCTTTTGGAGGAGGCACAAAAGAGCGATCGTAAACAAGCTGTAAAATGCGCACTGCTCACAGCCTGGAAAGGAAAGTCATGAAAGTCGCGAAAGTCATCAAAGTCGCCCCGAGGCTTTCTGAGGTTCCTGAACCGGAAAAAGTCTTGTAGGGGTTGAAACGCGCAAACACCGCTGGATATTACAGTATGATCATGAAGCATATGGGATCTCCAGCTCCAGCCTGATTGACTCAATTTTACATCATAGATGCGAGCTAAATCCCAAATACATGGAGAACAGCAAAAATCATTGCCAAGAAGCTACCAACCGATCTCTACAGTCCACATCGAATGTAGAATCCTGGGAGTTCAACACAATATCTCCACACATCTTTCCTCTGGTATTACAGTAGGTCCTACATTGAGAATGGCTTTCAGGACAATCCAAAGAGCTGCCTATAAAACTGGACAGTTAAAGACTGCAACAACGTCGTCTGGTCTTTGTCCAATTCATCTCGAGCCTGTGTCCACTGGAGCCTCAGATTCCTGTTCCTGTTCAAGAGCCAACAGAAATCCACTACATATTTGGTGGACAGAAGAAATGGATGAGGCTCTTAACCTTCAACTGCTCAGATCAGTGCTTGGATTGAAACCATTAGCGCTGGATTTTGGATTGAAATAATATTTTGGGGAATTTTTACGTACTTTTATGTACACTAGTCCTGTCTGGATCAGAACGGCCGCACGCTAGTCCTGTCTGGATCAGAACAGCCTGTCTGGATCAGAACAGCCGCACGCTAGTCCTGTCTGGATCAGAACGGCCGCACGCTAGTCCTGTCTGGATCAGAACGGCCATACACTAGTCCTGTCTGGATCAGAACAGCCGCACGCTAGTCCTGTCTGGATCAGAACAGCCTGTCTGGATCAGAACGGCCGCACGCTAGTCCTGTCTGGATCAGAACAGCCTGTCTGGATCAGAACAGCCATACACTAGTCCTGTCTGGATCAGAACGGCCGCACGCTAGTCCTGTCTGGATCAGAACAGCCTGTCTGGATCAGAACAGCCATACACTAGTCCTGTCTGGATCAGAACGGCCGCACGCTAGTCCTGTCTGGATCAGAACAGCCTGTCTGGATCAGAACAGCCATATACTAGTCCTGTCTGGATCAGAACGGCCGCACGCTAGTCCTGTCTGGATCAGAACGGCCGTACACTAGTCCTGTCTGGATCAGAACAGCCTGTCTGGATCAGAACAGCCATACACTAGTCCTGTCTGGATCAGAACAGCCTGTCTGGATCAGAACAGCCATACACTAGTCCTGTCTGGATCAGAATAGCCATACACTAATCCTGTCTGGATCAGAACAGCCTGTCTGGATCAGAACAGCCATACACTAGTCCTGTCTGGATCAGAACAGCCTGTCTGGATCAGAACAGCCATACACTAGTCCTGTCTGGATCAGAATAGCCATACACTAATCCTGTCTGGATCAGAACAGCCTGTCTGGATCAGAACAGCCATACACTAGTCCTGTCTGGATCAGAACGGCCGTACACTAGTCCTGTCTGGATCATAACAGCCATACACTAGTCCTGTCTGGATCAGAATAGCCATACACTAATCCTGTCTGGATCAGAACAGCCTGTCTGGATCAGAACAGCCATACACTAGTCCTGTCTGGATCAGAACGGCCGCACGCTAGTCCTGTCTGGATCAGAATAGCCATACACTAATCCTGTCTGGATCAGAACACCCTGTCTGGATCAGAACAGCCATACACTAGTCCTGTCTGGATCAGAACAGCCATACACTAGTCCTGTCTGGATCAGAACAGCCATACACTAGTCCTGTCTGGATCAGAACAGCCATACATGATAATGATTTTTAAAAAATAATCCATTTAGCATCTCTTAACATTCCTGTGTTATCCGTACGGCTTCTGCATCTCGAGCCTACTTCACCGATCGTAATTACATGTCCAAGCACATCTTCATCGACTGAGTCATTGTCTGTAGTCGACGATGACAGAAAAAAAGCCCGGATCACCTTCTCCAAAAAGACATCTTCAGACTGATCCGCTGGGAAACATTTCCAAAAATACAAACAAACAAAAAGAAACGAGCCAAAAATAGGCGACACCACCCACTGTGTGAGCTGAATATGAGAAGAAGAAAAAAAGAGTCAAAGCAATCACCTTTATTGTTATTTAGTGATTATGGCGTTCTGGCATTTAGCAGACGATAATGCTAAGTTTGCGCTAATTAGCGATGACCTGGGGAGGATCAGTATGGTTCGGCTGTGACCTCATTGTGATGAGGGTTAATTACATTTCAGCCTTGTTTCCTGACCATTTCAAACGAAGGCCTCCTGGGTCCCGACATCGACACGCTGCCACTTAAGAGCAAGCAGAAAGCGTCTCTGTGGATTAACGCGCTCTGCGAGAGAAAGCCAATCACAGCCAACCTTAACCATCATTAAGAAAGTCATACATCAGATACCGAAGACAGGAAGTGATTTACACGGCAAACGTCTCCAGCTTTCCCGTGTTCACAGCCGTGCGTTTTTACTCATTTATTTATTTCTTTTTTTTAAAGTGGAACAAATTCAAGACACCGCAACGTGACAGTCGTCCGTTCCCGTTCATTAAATATCACGTCACCGTCATTCAACATGACATAATTAATACAATTCCGCCTCGACGTTTCCCCTTAATCCGATTAGCCCTCTCCGACACGGTTTCTGCGCTTTTAATTAACGCGATCCGTTCACAAAAATCCGACCTCACATCCGTACGTCACCGTAAAACAGACCCAGATCGTCTGGCGAATTGATTAATCAAAGAAACTGAATGAAAATTCTAATTCATTTGGACATTTGGACTGCTGAAAAGTTTTTCAACTAAAATATGACAGATTTTAGAAAACACACACACACACACACACACATCGATCAGCCATAACATTAAAACCACCCCGTGTAGATTCCACCAAAACAGCTCTCTCACCCATCGAACCATGGACTCCACAAGACCTCCGGAGGTCTGAAGACCAAGTCCTGTACGTTCTGACGTGGGGCCTCCATGGCTCGGACTTGTTTGCCCAGAACATCCCACACACGCTCGATCGGATTGAGAGGGGTCTAGGTACTACCCACTGCGTACCTGGATCCCCCCACAAGACCTGCTGTTCTGCAGATGTTCTGACCCGGTCATCTGACCGTCACAGCCTGCGCCGTGTAAAAGTCGCTCAGATCCTTTTTTTTTCCCTGCTTCCAACACGTCAACTTCGAGAACTGACTGTTCACTTGCTCCCTAATAAATATACCCCCCCCCCCCCCCCCCCCCCCCCAGGGTTAACGAGATAATCCGCCACCACTTCACCTCTCAGTGGTGTTCATGTTGTAGCTGATCAGTGTATGGTTTTTTAAACAAATCCAGTAGTAATCATGCGGTTTTAGCTCAGAAGTTACAGTATACGATGTCTTGTTTGAAACTCGACCGAACTTTAGACTTGAGAGACGTTATCAAATGAGTATGCGTCCCGAGATATTACAGAAAGGGTCACGGCTGATCATGAAACACGGTAATGCATCGCATTAGGTCTGTGGTGAAAAAGCAGGATTAAAATGAATCCCGATTCACGGCGTTTAGAACTGGCTCTATCACTGTGCATAAGTAATGAACGAGTCTTTCGGTGTTTTATCCGCAAAACTCTACGACTTTACCCGTCGTAATAAATCCGATTTCTACGTTTGTCTCTTAACAGCTCTGCTGCAGCGCGTAGTCGGTGTTTCCTTCCTCTGTTTGCCTCCTTGATAAACATTCGATTCGACACTTTAATCTGTTTCCAATAACAAAGTCGAACGTCTTCCCCGGAGAAAGAATATTCCTCAAGTCTGCTTTTATCCGATTGACATAAAATCTCTCTGCCGCGTCCCGTGACGCGTCGCACAATTGAAATGATGTGGAAAATCTTGTTCTGTGGTGTAAAAATAGCTTTCCAGCTCCATCATTTAGTCCGACATTTACGGCATTTAGCACGTTGACCTATCGCTTGCTTTCACACTTTCGTTTCCAAACAGAAAAATTGCTTATATTCGAACAGACGCAACACGGCGACGACATAAAAGTAAATAAAAATAATAATTTAAAAAAGAAAAAAAAAAAAGATCAGATCTTCGGGTCTCTCGGAGTCTTTTTGGACTCAACGGTAACGTGAGTAGCTACAGGAAGATCTCGCATCACTATAAGAACAGGTCGAGAAGGAAAAGAGAAGAGGACTGAGCGGCGAGACTTGTGGGACGCCACCAAATGCGGACTCTTTCCACGTCGTTTGCTCAGACTTACTTAGCATTAATCGATCAGGGACGTCACAGAACGTCGTCCTCACACTTTCTATTGAACGTGCTGTTTAAATGCCTTCGAGAGGTTTCGTCGGGGTTTTCTGTGTCGTACGAAGATGCCGTAGTTCCTCCGAGTAATATCTTCACACAGCTGACGGTGTGCTTTGCTTTAACTGCTTTAATCACCGATCGAGAAATAATCCCCATACTGCGGCAGCGTGTTCCCTCATCGTTCTGATTATAACATTATCGGCAAAATCACCTGCGGGTTCAGATGTACTGAAAGCGCTGCAGTGTAATGCACTGTATAATGTATCGTACTCCAGTTCCACACTGGCGTCAGTATTGACGAATACCTTCATATCTATGATCCCGAGAGCACGCGTCTGCATCGTTTCACTTTCGTCTTGCATTTCTAATGAAGGAAGCTTCAGATAAAAATCCGCCTCACTTAAAAGCTTTCTCGCTAATGTATCTGCAACACTTCCGCCCCGTTTCGCCGACATTACTCCCAAACTGATAAACTCCCAATGTTGCTTCAGTAGAGGATAAAGTATAAATGTTTTATCCTCCACTTCTCATTCCCGTAACTACAAACACTTCCTGAATAATGCACAGAGTGTTTACTGAATAATCTGCTTTCAGATGATTCGCTGAATAATAATAATAATAATAATAATAATAATAATAATAATCTGAGACTGTAAGCGGTTAAGACTACGGTGTTTTGATTTCTAATTTTAAATTTTTTTAATTTTTAATTTTTGAATCGCAGAAAAAATGTGCAATAGTGACTAAATGCTATATTAATATTTATTTATTTATTTATTTATTTATTTATTTATAATATCTAAGATCTAGGTGTTGTTTTCATTTTATTTGCACCACTTAATTTTAAACAAATCTTGAGCTAACGATATCAGTCATTATACACCGGTATATAAGAGAAAAAGAAAAGAATGAATAAAAAAATTTTTTAAGCAATTTTAATATTGAGAAATTTAAAAAAAAATAAATAAATAAACAAATAAAAACTAACGACAAACAAATGCAGACAAAGAAAAAAAAATATGATGAACAAACAACCAATTTCTTGAACAGACGAGCACAAACAAACAAACGAACGAGCGCCTGATCATATTCTAAATTATTGTGAAATTCTGGTGCCACCGGATTCATAAATTAATTAACTAATTAATAACTAATAATAATTCATAATTAATAACGAATGCACTTTTTAATTAATTCAGGTTGAAGTTTACTGGGTGCAACACAGAATATTTCTGAATCTTTCACTGATTTACACACACACACACACACACACACACACACACACACACACACACACACACACACACACACACCGTGTAGAGACATTTTTCTACATGTGTACACACAACTCTCAGTAGAGGAGAAAAACCCACAGATTTAGGTCAGTGTGAAAAAAGGAAAATGTCCCACGTCCCTGTTAGCTTTCCAGCAGCAGGATGTTGGTTCTTGATTAGACAAATGAGTGCTCAATAATGCAAGACGTCCTCCCAAGACCAGCAGCCAGACTGCCTGGTGATGATGACTAGGAGGAAGAGGAGGAAGAGGAGGAGGAGGAGGGGTTGGGGGGCTCCATCAGCCACCACACAACAATAAAACTTTTTCACGCTGTCGTGACGCCGATATGATCCATCAGGACGTTTAGTTAACTGTTAAATGTCATCTGTTACATGATAGCAGTGCGGTAAAGGAACGAGCAAACAGCTGTGAAGCAGCTGCAGAATTATTGGCATCTATTTAATCAGAAATACTGTTAGGTAAATAAAAGATCTTCTGAGAATGCAGTTTGAGTGAAAAGTGTGCAATGTTTATATCATTATTTTTGCCTGTTCTGGTGTTGACTGTAATCCATGTGGGTGTGTAATTATAGTCTCCTGTCAAAAGTTAGCAATGTGCTAAAATAAAGAAACAAAAGAGTGCTTCAGTTTAAGATCATGAGCATGAGCTACACTGCATATTATTTTTTTCATATAAAATCTAGCGACTTTTTAACTGTCCTGTAGTTATTCAGCCAATCACCAATCAGCACTGTTCCCAAAAACCAATCACCACTGTTCCCATCAACCAATCACCGATCACCTCTGTTCCCATCAACCAATCACCGATAACCACAACCAATCATCACTGTTCCCAACAACCCATCGCCATTATTCCCAAAAACCAATCACCAATCACCACTGTTCCCATCAACCAATCACCAATCACCACTGTTCCATCAACCAATCACCGATCATCACTGTTCCCATCAACCAATCACCGATCACCACAACCAATCATCACTGTTCCAAACAACCAATCACCAATCACCACTGTTCCCATCAACCAATCACCGATCCCCACTGTTCCCATCAACCAATCACCGATCACCACTGTTCCCAACAACCAATCACCGATCACCACTGTTCCCATCAACCAATCACCGATCACCACTGTTCCCAACAACCAATCACCAATCACCACTGTTCCCAATAACCAATCACCGATCACCACTGTTCCCAACAACCAATCACCGATCCCCACTGTTCCCAACAACCAATCACCGATCCCCACTGTTCCCATCAACCAATCACCGATCCCCACTGTTCCCAACAACCAATCACCGATCACCACTGTTCCCAACAACCAATCACTAATCATCACTGTTCCGAACAACCAATCGCAATTATTCCCAACAACCAATTACCACTGTTCCCAACAACCAATCACTAATCACCATCATTCCGAAAAACCAGTCACCATTGTTTCCAACAACCAATCACCATCATCCCCAACAACCAATCATTGATCACCATCGTTCCCAACAACCAATCAGTAAATTGTACTCAGGGCTTTGTGAATAGAGGGCATATTAGCATGGATGGAGAGAGAGTGTTTGATGGTGGGGTTTTACGGCTCCACCGCTGAGAGGCTTTTCACGAGCAGTGCGTGTCTCACTCCGAGTCTGACAGAAAGTCGTGAATGTTCTCTCCATTCAGCAGGCCGTGGGGGGACGGAGCGGGCATCGCCGAGTGATGAGCTTCTCATAGAATTGGAGGAAATAAAGCTATAATAACCCACTCAGCTCTGTCTAGACCCCCTCCCTGTCCCAGCTATCGCTGGCTCCACGTCATGTTGCACAGGACTGCTGGGGTAATTTAGTGTAATTAAAAGCCCATTAGAGGAATAAGGATGGAACAGGGAGACACGGAGTGCTGACAAAATGACACTCACATTTTCTAGAAAAAACTGCTGCATGGCCGTATTTAATTACCTACGAGATACCAAACACTGACCCTCTCATCCACTCCCTGTCCGTCAGAGCGTCCCAGCGCAGTCCGATTCTGAAACGTCTAATGTCTTCCATCAGATTTCTGAAGGGTTTCTGGTTACTCTGACAGTGTCACGGTTACTCGCGGTGTATGATCAGACTTTTCCCTCTCAACCAACTTTTTCAAAATATCGATTAAAACGAATCGCCCTCTATTACCGTCTATTGATTATTTATTAATGACGGTCCTTACTCCGGCGATTCTCTTCCGTTTTGTGTCCGACTGATTTTCCGATTTCCCCCAAAATTCCGTCTCTTGGCACCGTGGTTACGGTTCGCGGCTCCACAGAAACGCTTCGGCTGTGTTTAATCCGCTACTGTTGTAAACACGTTACGTTGCCATCGGATTTCCCAAAGAACAGATCGAAAGGCGGAATCAATTGAATTCATTTAATTATGTTAATTGTATTAGCCACTATTTATACGGCAAGCAGTGTTTGTGTGTTGGTGTGTGTAAAGTTTGCATGTTCTCCCTGTGCTTTGGGGGTTTCCTCTAGGTACTCCAGTTTCCTTCTCCAGTCCAAATACGTGTGCTGTAGTCTGATTGGCGTTCCTAAATTGTCCATAGTGTGTGAATGTGCGATTGTGTCACGTCCAGGGTCCAGGGTGTCCCCCGCCTTGTGCCCCGAGTTCCCTGGGATAGGTTCCAGGCTCCCCGTGACCCTGTGTAGGTTAAGCGGTATGGAGAAAATGGATGGAGTGATGGATATCGTCAACATACTGCACATGCAGTAGTCATATCGCAAAGGCTGCCCAAGCCAAGATGAGCAGTAGCGTCATGCTAATATAATAGACCATAATCAGTCAGTTCATTCAATAAGACTTTTCTCTTAAGTGTTCTTTAGTGTTTATATGAAATAAACGTTCAAAGGTTTACTAGATGTATGGCAATACATTCAAAATAATTATTATATTGTATCTACGGTGTCGGAGTCGGGGGGGTTGGGGGACGACTGCCGTCATATCAGCCATCAGCTTTTGTACTCGGTAAGAATGGACACTGAAAAACTCCCACTCAAGCTCAACTGCTAAACCATGTCAAATACAGACATTTTGGTGACTCGATCCCACGATGCAATGTGGTGTTAATGTCAATTCCCGAAACCCTACAGTCCACCAGCAGTAAGACGCTATATAAGAAGGTAGTCAAAGTTAAAACGACACACAGACAGATATTCGAGTCTATGGGGACAGTAAACAGCACTCGATCCTGAACGCTTTTTCTATTCCTCTTTTATTCCGAGCGACTGGTTTGGTCGGGAATTGCCCGGACAAAGCGCGGCAGGTTGAATGACAGATGCTCAGACCGCTGTGAAATACATGAATAAATCTGAATGTGTTCTGCAGTGGGCTTAGACAGAACCCGAGACCAACTGTCCGTCATCCACACGCCGCTCCTCTCCGCTCTTCCTCCCTCGAGCTTCGGCTTTATTTTTAACGCCTTGATGCAGCCATACACTTCAATGCCTCTTTTTTTTTTCCCTCTTTGCCGTATTCCACATAGGAAAGCACTCGTTCGTCATTTCCCCCAGCGCCCCACCCCTCACTCCTTATTAGAGAGTACATGATCATTCAAAGTAATGGTGTGTGAAAGTTCCATTCGGGAAAGCACAAAAGAGTGTGCTTCGTCCTCACAAAAAAAAAAAAAAGAAAGAAAGAGAAAGAAAAGCCATTGTTACTGTACTGTATCCTCCGGTGAGGGCTGCTGCTGTGATTCTCGTTTTCATGGAAATGTGTTCAGAGTACCGGCCGTGGAGATTACGGTGTTTACAATAAGACAATGAGCAGGAGGAAATGATGAGCGTGACACAAGAAGCAAACATCGCTTTGTACGAGTGGAATTAGACGACAGAGAGCAGGGATGGCGACAAAAATAAATAAATACTTTTTTTCTTTTTTTTAAATCTGCACTTTCAAAATGGCAAATGATAAGGAACAGAGTTCAGAAGCAAAGCAAGACAATCAGTGCGTTTACACGGACAACAATAATCCAATACTAACCCGATTAAGACGATACTCTGATTAAGAAACTAGCATGTAAACAGCCATTTTTAATGACTTTAATCCGATTAAAGTCACACTCGAAGTGAACACAACTCGATTTAAGACGTGTGGCGTTACAGACGTGTACACACCTTAATCACACTATTAACGTCGTGCGAGAGTTTTCACCGTATTGTGCGACAGGACACGTACACACACGGCAGCGCTCGAGCGTTTTACGGCGAACAAGAGAGCTCGGCTGCGTCCCAAACCGCGTACTTACCTACTATAGGCCTGTAGTGGGAGAAATACACGTATCTCGGCTACTATACAGACGGTAAGTACGCGGTTTGGGACGCAGCCCACGGCTTCAATCGGTCGTCTATTAGCACGAACAGCGCGACTAATAATTAACCGCACTTGAAGCGTTCGTAATTTTTTATTTTTTTTTTAAATAAAAACACCCCAAACTGTATACGGTCCCATAACGAAGACCAACTGCATGTCGATACGTGAAATTCTGGAGGGACGTCGGACGGCGTGGCGCGGTGACGTAATGACGTGTGCCGTTAATCTGATTATGTTCTATAACACGTAAAACGTGAACATGAAAGGAGTATTCTAAAAGCGACTCATGTAAACACCTTAATCAGAATATCGTCTTATTCAGAATAAGGTCCGTAATTAGATCACTGCTGTCCGTGTGGACGTAGTCAGTGTGGAATTCTGGATTCTGATTGGTCAGAAGGTGTTGATCAGTTTTCTACAACAGCAGACAGTAGCGCAGCCCCGAATCACAGGTTTATATCAATGCGCTCGGTCTAATACGCTACCGGTTCTACAGTACCAGCTCGTTCACAGGGACTTGAATTGCAGACATGGTGACGCTTTCTGAAAGGAGATGTTTATTTAACAAATGGCCAGCGCTAGCTACAGAGCACTGAGCACCAGAACATCCAGCCACAAGAGCAGCTTTTTCCCACAGCCCTAAATATCTTCTAAATTCCCTCCTGTTTATTCTATGGCCTGTATATATTTACCCCTTTCTGTACACTGCATTACCCCGTGCATAGCTGTACATAGCATCTAAACAATGTCTATTCTACCTCGAGCTTTACTGCGTCGTCTACTTTTATTTCTCTTCAGTTCTTAACGTCACGCGTCTTGCTGTCGTATCTGTGTACGTACTGGAAGCTTGACACACAGTACCAAGTCAAATTCCTTGGCAAGAAAGCTCCTTCTACTTCTACTTCATTGGAAATAAGGCGCAGCAGCCGAAGGGTTAAGTTTGATAAGATGCCTCGGAAACATACTGTAGCTCTGCTTTTAAATGGATACGAATCCCATACCGGGAAATAAATGACACTCCTGGCACTAAATCGCTCCTTCTCACCTCCGGCAGTCGGGAAAAAGAACAGTTAATAGAGCCGGCTACTTTTATCACTACGATTAATCAGACACTTTGGAGAGCTTTACAAGAAAGTGTTCACTTCGGTGCCTATATTACAGTTCAAAGTGCGTTCTCTTCACATGCTAAAACACTCGGTGTACAATCGGTGTTGGAGATATTCTCCCAGAGGTCTCAGCGCCTCTTATTACAATTATTAGCCTCCACACTACTGCGTCTCATAAGTGTCACCATTTCTGCTCCATTTTACACTGAATTAAGCTGGAAATCAGAAAGTGGCCCATCTTTGTTATTGGACTATTTCTGGTGCCTTAATATGGTGCGGATAATTTGAGCTGGGCGATATGACGATACAATGTCGGTAGTTTGATGAATTATACACAGTATACCTTTCGGAGATGAGTACAAACCGAACGTAACTCATCTAAGCAACTAGTTTGAAGTTATTCCCCTTTAATAAATTCTTTAAAAAAATTTTTTTTTTTACATTATTATAGATTTCTTTCCAGTGTTAAACAACGTATTTATTTATTTATTTATTTATTTTTGACATTCTTCTTTTATACGAAACCTATATGTCATGCCATGATACATAATGTGCATTCGACTTCTGATTTAAATCCTTATCTGGTCCAAATTAAATTAAGTTTAACGTCTCGTTTATAATGTCCATAGTCGTCCTCGCGACAAATCGTCAGAGAAGACGCGTTAAACGAGCACGTTCGCGCTCTGTTATAAATATATTCACATTTCGTCATTTATTACATTTATTTATTTATTCATCACGCATTAGGAATTGTTAAAACGGTGCATTAAAGGTCGTGTGCATAACATGATATATCACCGAGCCAAACGTATGCGTTCATTAGTCATTGTACATATGCGCTAAGTGTTTAAGCTCATTATAACTCATGTTATGAAGGTGCTCATGGTTATTGAGAAGATAAAGTGTTAGCGCTTTTGAGAAAGGAACGCCTGAAATAAGTTAAACGTCTAGAAGTAGGCTTCACAATCGAGAGTTATTATCTTTATTCAAGATATCACTTAAAAAAAAAAACAAAAACGTTGTATTTTTATATAAGGACCGGCTGAAGAAGGCGTTAAAAGAAAGCGTGTTCCATGTCCCCGAAAACGGCCCGAGTATGAGAGTGGAGTTACACAGGTTGATCTGGAGGAGCTGTTTTCCAGCCAGAACAAAATGAAACAAGTGCTGTTATTACATTTCAGCTTGGTAAGAGGACTCGGGGCGGTACACCATGCACAGCTTTATTACCGCTGGTCTTGCCGAGTGGCGTGCAAGCACTTAAGAGGAAATGACATCTCAGTTTTGCTCCATCGCCTGCACCTGAGCTGCACCTGGGCTCACAAGAGCGGTACAAAGTCAACACTGGAACGAGGGTTTGTTGCATCAGGATGCTGCTTATAACGACGGACGTTGTCTCAGAGCGGCTTTACAGAAACGTATAAACACAGGATGGAGATTTTAAGCGTGTGAATTTATCCCTATTGAGAGAGACGGTGGTGAGGAAAAACTCCCCGAGATGATACGAGGAAGAAACCTTGAGAGGAACCGGACTCAGAAGGGAACCCGTCTTCATCTGGGGAACGACGGATAGTGTGAACGTAAAAGAAAGTTCGTTATGGTGTTTATATGAAGTCTGTGTGTTGAACTAGTCCACCGTTCACTAAAGGAGACCCGAGTGTAGAACCGCACGTGGTGATCGCAGTCCCGAGGCCGTCGCAGCGACCGTCGTCCCAGCGACCACGGCGAGATAAAAAGGAATTACTCCTCGTCAAATTGTGTGCACTCGAAAAGATAAGACAACGCAAACAATATTTACAACAACACAGAAAACATCTCGAGACCGGACTCGAGTCCCGCAGCTCTAGAAGTCGATATCAAAATAAAATAGGAACGCCGTTATCTTCACTGTCCAAATGAACTATGAAGACTAGTCGGGGCTGTGAAAAAAATACAGCAAGGCAGACGGTCAATAAAGCAACTACATTTATTTTGTAGGTGTGAAAATATTTCAGACAAAATAAAACCGATTCAATGGTCATCTGCACAAGGTGATGGAAAAAAAGCTTTTTACCCCCCTATCTTTTAACAGGCCACTGGCACTGAGTAGAGCTGTGTGCACGATCGCCTTTAAATTCCTATTCCCGGGACCGTCCTGAAACACCTCCAGGTACTGTACTGAACTGACTCCAGGTACTGTACTGAACTGACTCCAGGTACTGTACTGAACTGACTCCTGGTACTGTACTGAACTGACTCCTGGTACTGTACTGAACTGACTCCAGGTACTGTACTGAACTGACTCCTGGTACTGTACTGAACTGACTCCTGGTACTGTACTGAACTGACTCCTGGTACTGTACTGAACTGACTCCAGGTACTGTACTGAACTGACTCCTGGTACTGTACTGAACTGACTCCTGGTACTGTACTGAACTGACTCCAGGTACTGTACTGAACTGACTCCTGGTACTGTACTGAACTGACTCCAGGTACTGTACTGAACTGACTCCAGGTACTGTACTGAACTGACTCCTGGTACTGTACTGAACTGACTCCTGGTACTGTACTGAACTGACTCCAGGTACTGTACTGAAACACCTCCAGGTACTGTACTGAAACACCTCTTGGTACTGTACTGAACTGACTCCAGGTACTGTACTGAAACACCTCCTGGTACTGTACTGAACTGACTCCAGGTACTGTACTGAACTGACTCCTGGTACTGTACTGAACTGACTCCAGGTACTGTACTGAACTGACTCCAGGTACTGTACTGAACTGACTCCTGGTACTGTACTGAAACACCTCCTGGTACTGTACTGAACTGACTCCAGGTACTGTACTGAACTGACTCCAGGTACTGTACTGAAACACCTCCTGGTACTGTACTGAACTGACTCCAGGTACTGTACTGAACTGACTCCTGGTACTGTACTGAACTGACTCCAGGTACTGTACTGAACTGACTCCAGGTACTGTACTGAACTGACTCCTGGTACTGTACTGAAACACCTCCTGGTACTGTACTGAACTGACTCCAGGTACTGTACTGAACTGACTCCAGGTACTGTACTGAAACACCTCCTGGTACTGTACTGAACTGACTCCAGGTACTGTACTGAACTGACTCCAGGTACTGTACTGAACTGACTCCTGGTACTGTACTGAACTGACTCCAGGTACTGTACTGAACTGACTCCAGGTACTGTACTGAACTGACTCCTGGTACTGTACTGAAACACCTCCAGGTACTGTACTGAACTGACTCCTGGTACTGTACTGAACTGACTCCAGGTACTGTACTGAAACACCTCCTGGTACTGTACTGAACTGACTCCTGGTACTGTACTGAACTGACTCCTGGTACTGTACTGAAACACCTCCAGGTACTGTACTGAACTGACTCCAGGTACTGTACTGAAACACCTCCAGGTACTGTACTGAACTGACTCCTGGTACTATACTGAAACACCTCCAGGTACTGTACTGAAACACCTCCTGGTACTGTACTGAAACACCTCCAGGTACTGTACTGAACTGACTCCTGGTACTGTACTGAACTGACTCCAGGTACTGTACTGAAACACCTCCTGGTACTGTACTGAACTGACTTCTGGTACTGTACTGAACTGACTCCAGGTACTGTACTGAACTGACTCCAGGTACTGTACTGAACTGACTCCAGGTACTGTACTGAAACACCTCCAGGTACTGTACTGAACTGACTCCAGGTACTGTACTGAAACACCTCCTGGTACTGTACTGAACTGACTCCTGGTACTGTACTGAACTGACTCCAGGTACTGTACTGAACTGACTCCTGGTACTGTACTGAAACACCTCCAGGTACTGTACTGAACTGACTCCAGGTACTGTACTGAAACACCTCCAGGTACTGTACTGAACTGACTCCTGGTACTATACTGAAACACCTCCTGGTACTGTACTGAAACACCTCCTGGTACTGTACTGAAACACCTCCTGGTACTGTACTGAAACACCTCCTGGTACTGTACTGAACTGACTTCTGGTACTGTACTGAACTGACTCCTGGTACTGTACTGAAACACCTCCTGGTACTGTACTGAACTGACTCCAGGTACTGTACTGAACTGACTCCTGGTACTGTACTGAAACACCTCCAGGTACTGTACTGAACTGACTCCAGGTACTGTACTGAAACACCTCCTGGTACTGTACTGAACTGACTCCTGGTACTGTACTGAAACACCTCCAGGTACTGTACTGAACTGACTCCAGGTACTGTACTGAAACACCTCCAGGTACTGTACTGAACTGACTCCTGGTACTATACTGAAACACCTCCTGGTACTGTACTGAAACACCTCCTGGTACTGTACTGAAACACCTCCTGGTACTGTACTGAACTGACTTCTGGTACTGTACTGAACTGACTCCAGGTACTGTACTGAAACACCTCCTGGTACTGTACTGAACTGACTTCTGGTACTGTACTGAACTGACTCCAGGTACTGTACTGAACTGACTCCAGGTACTGTACTGAACTGACTCCAGGTACTGTACTGAAACACCTCCAGGTACTGTACTGAACTGACTCCAGGTACTGTACTGAAACACCTCCTGGTACTGTACTGAACTGACTCCAGGTACTGTACTGAACTGACTCCAGGTACTGTACTGAACTGACTCCTGGTACTGTACTGAACTGACTTCTGGTACTGTACTGAACTGACTCCAGGTACTGTACTGAACTGACTCCAGGTACTGTACTGAACTGACTCCAGGTACTGTACTGAAACACCTCCAGGTACTGTACTGAACTGACTCCAGGTACTGTACTGAACTGACTCCAGGTACTGTACTGAACTGACTCCTGGTACTGTACTGAAACACCTCCTGGTACTGTACTGAACTGACTCCAGGTACTGTACTGAACTGACTCCAGGTACTGTACTGAACTGACTCCTGGTACTGTACTGAACTGACTCCTGGTACTGTACTGAAACACCTCCTGGTACTGTACTGAAACACCTCCTGGTACTGTACTGAACTGACTCCAGGTACTGTACTGAACTGACTCCAGGTACTGTACTGAACTGACTCCTGGTACTGTACTGAACTGACTCCAGGTACTGTACTGAACTGACTCCAGGTACTGTACTGAACTGACTCCAGGTACTGTACTGAAACACCTCCAGGTACTGTACTGAACTGACTCCTGGTACTATACTGAAACACCTCCTGGTACTGTACTGAAACACCTCCTGGTACTGTACTGAAACACCTCCTGGTACTGTACTGAAACACCTCCTGGTACTGTACTGAACTGACTTCTGGTACTGTACTGAACTGACTCCTGGTACTGTACTGAAACACCTCCTGGTACTGTACTGAACTGACTCCAGGTACTGTACTGAACTGACTCCTGGTACTGTACTGAAACACCTCCAGGTACTGTACTGAACTGACTCCAGGTACTGTACTGAAACACCTCCTGGTACTGTACTGAACTGACTCCTGGTACTGTACTGAAACACCTCCAGGTACTGTACTGAACTGACTCCAGGTACTGTACTGAAACACCTCCAGGTACTGTACTGAACTGACTCCTGGTACTATACTGAAACACCTCCTGGTACTGTACTGAAACACCTCCTGGTACTGTACTGAAACACCTCCTGGTACTGTACTGAAACACCTCCTGGTACTGTACTGAACTGACTTCTGGTACTGTACTGAACTGACTCCAGGTACTGTACTGAAACACCTCCTGGTACTGTACTGAACTGACTTCTGGTACTGTACTGAACTGACTCCAGGTACTGTACTGAACTGACTCCAGGTACTGTACTGAAACACCTCCAGGTACTGTACTGAACTGACTCCAGGTACTGTACTGAAACACCTCCTGGTACTGTACTGAACTGACTCCAGGTACTGTACTGAACTGACTCCAGGTACTGTACTGAACTGACTCCTGGTACTGTACTGAACTGACTTCTGGTACTGTACTGAACTGACTCCAGGTACTGTACTGAACTGACTCCAGGTACTGTACTGAACTGACTCCAGGTACTGTACTGAAACACCTCCAGGTACTGTACTGAACTGACTCCTGGTACTGTACTGAAACACCTCCTGGTACTGTACTGAACTGACTCCAGGTACTGTACTGAACTGACTCCAGGTACTGTACTGAACTGACTCCTGGTACTGTACTGAACTGACTCCTGGTACTGTACTGAAACACCTCCTGGTACTGTACTGAAACACCTCCTGGTACTGTACTGAACTGACTCCAGGTACTGTACTGAACTGACTCCAGGTACTGTACTGAACTGACTCCTGGTACTGTACTGAACTGACTCCAGGTACTGTACTGAACTGACTCCAGGTACTGTACTGAACTGACTCCTGGTACTGTACTGAAACACCTCCTGGTACTGTACTGAACTGACTCCAGGTACTGTACTGAACTGACTCCAGGTACTGTACTGAACTGACTCCTGGTACTGTACTGAACTGACTCCAGGTACTGTACTGAACTGACTCCAGGTACTGTACTGAAACACCTCCTGGTACTGTACTGAACTGACTCCAGGTACTGTACTGAACTGACTCCAGGTACTGTACTGAAACACCTCCTGGTACTGTACTGAAACACCTCCTGGTACTGTACTGAACTGACTCCAGGTACTGTACTGAACTGACTCCTGGTACTGTACTGAAACACCTCCAGGTACTGTACTGAACTGACTCCTGGTACTGTACTGAAACACCTCCTGGTACTGTACTGAAACACCTCCAGGTACTGTACTGAAACACCTCCAGGTACTGTACTGAAACACCTCCTGGTACTGTACTGAACTGACTCCTGGTACTGTACTGAAACACCTCCTGGTACTGTACTGAAACACCTCCTGGTACTGTACTGAAACACCTCCAGGTACTGTACTGAAACACCTCCTGGTACTGTACTGAACTGACTCCAGGTACTGTACTGAACTGACTCCAGGTACTGTACTGAAACACCTCCTGGTACTGTACTGAAACTGACTCCTGGTACTGTACTGAAACACCTCCTGGTACTGTACTGAACTGACTCCAGGTACTGTACTGAACTGACTCCTGGTACTGTACTGAACTGACTCCAGGTACTGTACTGAACTGACTCCTGGTACTGTACTGAAACACCTCCTGGTACTGTACTGAAACACCTCCTGGTACTGTACTGAACTGACTCCAGGTACTGTACTGAACTGACTCCTGGTACTGTACTGAAACACCTCCTGGTACTGTACTGAAACACCTCCAGGTACTGTACTGAAACACCTCCTGGTACTGTACTGAAACACCTCCAGGTACTGTACTGAACTGACTCCAGGTACTGTACTGAACTGACTCCTGGTACTGTACTGAACTGACTCCAGGTACTGTACTGAACTGACTCCAGGTACTGTACTGAACTGACTCCTGGTACTGTACTGAAACACCTCCAGGTACTGTACTGAACTGACTCCTGGTACTGTACTGAACTGACTCCTGGTACTGTACTGAAACACCTCCTGGTACTGTACTGAAACTGACCTCCAGGTACTGTACTGAAACACCTCCTGGTACTGTACTGGGTACTGGAAACACCTCCTGGTACTGTACTGAAACACCTCCAGGTACTGTACTGAAACACCTCCTGGTACTGTTACTGAACTGACTCCTGGTACTGTACTGAAACACCTCCAGGTACTGTACTGAAACACCTCCAGGTACGTACTGAAACACCTCCTGGTACTGTACTGAACTGACTCCTGGTACTGTACTGAAACACCTCCTGGTACTGTACTGAAACACCTCCAGGTACTGTACTGAACCGACCTCCCTAGGTACTGTACTGAAACACCTCCTGGTACTGTACTGAACGACCTCCAGGTACTGTACTGAACGACTCCTGGTACTGTACTGAAACACCTCCAGGTACTGTACTGAACTGACTCCAGGTACTGTACTGAACTGACTCCAGGTACTGTACTGAACTGACTTCCTGGTACTGTACTGAACTGACCTCCTGGTACTGTACTGAACTGACTCCAGGTACTGTACTGAAACTGACTCCTGGTACTGTACTGAACTGACTCCAGGTACTGTACTGAAACTGACCTCCATGGTACTGTACTGAACTGACTCCAGGTACTGTACTGAACTGACTCCTGGTACTGTACTGAAACACCTCCTGGTACTGTACTGAACTGACTCCAGGTACTGTACTGAACTGACTCCATGGTACTGTACTGAACTGACTCCTGGTACTGTACTGAACTGACTCCTGGTACTGTACTGAAACTGACCTCCTGGTACTGTACTGAACTGACTCCATGGTACTGTACTGAACTGACTCCAGGTACTGTACTGAACGACTCCAGGTACTGTACTGAACTGACCTCCTGGTACTGTACCTGAACTGACTCCTGGTACTGTACTGAACTGACTCCTGGTACTGAAACACCTCGACTGGTGACTCTGTACTGTACTGAACGACTCCTGGTACTGTACTGAATGAACCTCCTGGTACTGTACTGAAACACCTCCTGGTACTGTACTGAACTGACTCCAGGTACTGTACTGAAACACCTCCTGGTACTGTACTGAACTGACTCCAGGTACTGTACTGAAACTGACTCCAGGTACTGTACTGAACTGACTTCCGGGTACTGTACTGAACTGACTTCTGGTACTGTACTGAACTGACTCCAGGTACTTACTGAACTGACCCAGGTTACTGTACTGAACTGACTCAGGTACTGTACTGAAACACCCCAGGTACTGTACTGAACTGACTCCAGGTACTGTACTGACTGACTCCAGGTACTGTACTGAAACTGACCTCCACTGGTACTGTCCTGAAACTTACCTCCTGGTACTGTACTGGAAACTGACCTCCAGGTACTGTACTGAAACTGACCTCCAGGTACTGTACTGAAACTGACTCCAGGTACTGTACTGAAACTGACTCCAGGTACTGTACTGAAACACCTCCTGGTACTGTACTGAACTGACTCCAGGTACTGTACTGAACTGACTCCAGGTACTGTACTGAAACACCTCCTGGTACTTCCTGAACACTCCTGGTACTGTACTGAACACCTCCTGGTACTGTACTGAACTGACTCCAGGTACTGTACTGAACTGACTCCTGGTACTGTACTGAACTGACCTCCAGGTACTGTACTGAACTGACTCCCTGGTACTGTACTGAAACACCTCCTGGTACTGTACTGAAACACCTCCTGGTACTGTACTGAACTGACTCCAGGTACTGTACTGAAACACCTCCTGGTACTGTACTGAAACACCTCCATGGTACTGTACTGAACTGACTCCAGGTACTGTACTGAAACACCTCCTGGTACTGTACTGAAACACCTCCAGGTACTGTACTGAAACACCTCCAGGTACTGTACTGAAACACCTCCATGGTACTGTACTGAACTGACTCCAGGTACTGTACTGAACTGACTCCAGGTACTGTACTGAAACACCTCCTGGTACTGTACTGAACTGACTCCTGGTACTGTACTGAAACACCTCCTGGTACTGTACTGAACTGACTCCAGGTACTGTACTGAACTGACTCCTGGTACTGTACTGAACTGACTCCAGGTACTGTACTGAACTGACTCCTGGTACTGTACTGAAACACCTCCTGGTACTGTACTGAAACACCTCCTGGTACTGTACTGAACTGACTCCAGGTACTGTACTGAACTGACTCCTGGTACTGTACTGAAACACCTCCTGGTACTGTACTGAAACACCTCCAGGTACTGTACTGAAACACCTCCTGGTACTGTACTGAAACACCTCCAGGTACTGTACTGAACTGACTCCAGGTACTGTACTGAACTGACTCCTGGTACTGTACTGAACTGACTCCAGGTACTGTACTGAACTGACTCCAGGTACTGTACTGAACTGACTCCTGGTACTGTACTGAAACACCTCCTGGTACTGTACTGAACTGACTCCAGGTACTGTACTGAACTGACTCCAGGTACTGTACTGAAACACCTCCTGGTACTGTACTGAACTGACCTCCAGGTACTGTACTGAACTGACTCCTGGTACTGTACTGAAACACCTCCTGGTACTGTACTGAAACACCTCCAGGTACTGTACTGAAACACCTCCTGGTACTGTACTGAACTGACTCCATGGTACTGTACTGAAACACCTCCTGGTACTGTACTGAAACACCTCCAGGTACTGTACTGAACTGACCTCCTGGTACTGTACTGAACTGACTCCTGGTACTGTACTGAAACACCTCCTGGTACTGTACTGAAACACCTCCAGGTACTGTACTGAACTGACTCCAGGTACTGTACTGAAACACCTCCTGGTACTGTACTGAAACACCTCCAGGTACTGTACTGAAACACCTCCTGGTACTGTACTGAAACACCTCCAGGTACTGTACTGAACTGACTCCAGGTACTGTACTGAACTGACTCCAGGTACTGTACTGAACTGACTTCTGGTACTGTACTGAAACACCTCCTGGTACTGTACTGAACTGACTCCTGGTACTGTACTGAAACACCTCCTGGTACTGTACTGAACTGACTCCAGGTACTGTACTGAAACACCTCCTGGTACTGTACTGAAACACCTCCAGGTACTGTACTGAAACACCTCCAGGTACTGTACTGAAACACCTCCTGGTACTGTACTGAACTGACTCCAGGTACTGTACTGAACTGACTCCAGGTACTGTACTGAACTGACTCCTGGTACTGTACTGAACTGACTCCAGGTACTGTACTGAAACACCTCCTGGTACTGTACTGAACTGACTCCTGGTACTGTACTGAACTGACTCCAGGTACTGTACTGAACTGACTCCAGGTACTGTACTGAAACACCTCCTGGTACTGTACTGAACTGACTCCTGGTACTGTACTGAAACACCTCCTGGTACTGTACTGAACTGACTCCAGGTACTGTACTGAACTGACTCCTGGTACTGTACTGAACTGACTCCAGGTACTGTACTGAACTGACTCCTGGTACTGTACTGAAACACCTCCTGGTACTGTACTGAAACACCTCCTGGTACTGTACTGAACTGACTCCAGGTACTGTACTGAACTGACTCCTGGTACTGTACTGAAACACCTCCAGGTACTGTACTGAAACACCTCCTGGTACTGTACTGAAACACCTCCAGGTACTGTACTGAACTGACTCCAGGTACTGTACTGAACTGACTCCTGGTACTGTACTGAACTGACTCCAGGTACTGTACTGAACTGACTCCAGGTACTGTACTGAACTGACTAATGGTACTGTACTGAAACACCTCCAGGTACTGTACTGAAACACCTCCTGGTACTGTACTGAAACACCTCCAGGTACTGTACTGAAACACCTCCTGGTACTGTACTGAACTGACTCCTGGTACTGTACTGAAACACCTCCAGGTACTGTACTGAAACACCTCCAGGTACTGTACTGAAACACCTCCTGGTACTGTACTGAACTGACTCCTGGTACTGTACTGAAACACCTCCTGGTACTGTACTGAAACACCTCCAGGTACTGTACTGAAACACCTCCTGGTACTGTACTGAAACACCTCCAGGTACTGTACTGAACTGACTCCAGGTACTGTACTGAAACACCTCCAGGTACTGTACTGAAACACCTCCAGGTACTGTACTGAACTGACTCCAGGTACTGTACTGAACTGACTCCAGGTACTGTACTGAACTGACTTCTGGTACTGTACTGAAACACCTCCTGGTACTGTACTGAACTGACTCCAGGTACTGTACTGAACTGACTCCTGGTACTGTACTGAAACACCTCCTGGTACTGTACTGAAACACCTCCTGGTACTGTACTGAACTGACTCCTGGTACTGTACTGAAACACCTCCTGGTACTGTACTGAAACACCTCCTGGTACTGTACTGAACTGACTCCTGGTACTGTACTGAACTGACTCCTGGTACTGTACTGAACTGACTCCTGGTACTGTACTGAAACACCTCCAGGTACTGTACTGAAACACCTCCTGGTACTGTACTGAACTGACTCCAGGTACTGTACTGAACTGACTCCAGGTACTGTACTGAAACACCTCCTGGTACTGTACTGAACTGACTCCTGGTACTGTACTGAAACACCTCCTGGTACTGTACTGAACTGACTCCTGGTACTGTACTGAACTGACTCCAGGTACTGTACTGAACTGACTCCAGGTACTGTACTGAAACACCTCCTGGTACTGTACTGAACTGACTCCAGGTACTGTACTGAACTGACTCCTGGTACTGTACTGAAACACCTCCTGGTACTGTACTGAAACACCTCCAGGTACTGTACTGAAACACCTCCTGGTACTGTACTGAACTGACTCCAGGTACTGTACTGAAACACCTCCTGGTACTGTACTGAACTGACTCCAGGTACTGTACTGAAACACCTCCTGGATGCTGCTGTAGACATCCTCCTGCCATCATTAAACTATAAGGCGTTTCTGTGACGTGCTGCGCTCCCAGTTAGAGGAGATGACCCGTTGAGTTTGTCTTAATAAAACAAAACAAAGCCTCTAATACAAACGCAAGACTCTTCATCGATCTTCGTTTCCTTTTCTAAAACATTTACAGCATCTAGCATTGAAGCGCTCACTGCAGATTCACCACCTCCGGGTAATATCCCCAGACCCCGAGCACTGGGGAAGATCAGTGAAGGCCTCGTTCATAATTGATGGTGGAACCAGAGGAGCTGTTTTTCAGGATTATTACGAGAGCCGAGTCCATTCCCACGTGTGCGAAGAGAGAAATTCACGGCTCAAAGTTTCATTCAACATTACACACACGTCTAAGAGCTGAACCAGGCCCTGGGGAGTGTTCTTTATTGAAACGCTAAAGGCCTTGAGAAGATTATTTTGTGGACCAGGACAGGTGCATCAAACGCCGAACAGAATAATAATCGTCCTCCAGCAGGGTTGTGTCTATAAAACAGCAGTGCCGCGTCGCATCGCCATTCTGCTCACCGTTGTCGCTGTAGCTGTTTAAAAAAGGACAAGTAACGCTCACGATCAACGAGCGGATAGATTTTCTTTGACGTGACTCACATGGAGCTTAATTTGCATTTAAACGTGTGTCGCGTGCCCTCGCTCGTCCCCTCGCGGATGAACTATTGAGCGTAAGGTACCGCGAGTTTATAATAGTGGCGATAAGTACACATAACGTCGAGTTCACACTTTGTCAGACGAAGTTAAAATACAACACGGATTGGTTGAGCGGTTTCGGAAAAAAAAACAACATAAAGAAACCTTCGAAGAAGCTGCGTTTAACGTAGATCGCAGCGGAGTTACGAAATGCAAGTTTACGCTAACTATCGGCGACAAGACTGACCATCACTGTGGGTAAATAAATCAAAACAAATCTGCAGCAGTAAAACATGATTAGTCGTGTAGTCAAATTGTGACGTCGCCGCGTACGTGGTCCGAAAAAGAGCGCAGAAAAGAAAAGAAAAGAGGGGAAAAGCCTGACCTACAGTTACCACACTCCCGAAGATCGCTGTCTGGAAGAAAAGCCATTCTAGCCAGAGCTGTTATGAGAACTCTTCCGTAACATGACCAATCAAACGGGCTGCACTATTTCTAGCTCCGCCCCCCACGTCCCTGTTCGGCTTTTCAGCACTTGATTACAGTAGATCTCACTAAACGATGCAAATAACAGTGAAGAGAGTTTTACCTTGTCATGTCATAGTAATATTTGTGATACTTTTTAGTCTTTCTCATCTGTGCGTAAAATCTCCCTCGGGTATATTGTATTTAACCATAGTCTAAGGTACATGGTGAATTATTTAATGTTTCATCTGAGCTTTTTTAGTAGCGACGTAACGAGTATGAATACACCGTTGGAGAATGAGCAGGTAATCGTGTTCTAAACTGATACAAACACTCAGTACGTTTACACGGACCACGATAATCCGATATTAATCCGATTAAGGCGATACTCTGATTAAGACACTAGCATGTGAACAGAGATTACTGACGACCTTAATCTGATTAAAGTCACACTCGGAGTAAACACAGATGGAATTACGTCGTGTGGCGTATTCCTGTTTTAGTCGCGTTATCGACGTGCGTTACAGACGCGTACACGCCTTAATCACACTATTAACGTCGTGCGGGAGTTTTCACCGTATTGTGCGACAGGACACGTACACACACGGCAGCGCTCGAGCGTTTTACGGCGAACAAGAGAACACGTCCCAAACCGCGTACTTACGTGCTGTGTAGTAGGTGAGATGCATGTATTTATGTAAGTACGCGGTTCGGGACGCAGCCCACGGCTTCAATCGGTCGTCTGTTTGCACGTACAGCGCGACTAATAATCAACCGCACTTGAAGCTTTCATAAAAAAATTATAAATGAAACACCCGAAACTGTATATGGTACCATAACGAAGATGAACTGTATGTCGATAGGTGAAATTCTGGAGGGATGACGGACATATATGTATATTTAATAATAATAATAATAATAATAATAATAATAATAAGAAGAAGAAGAAGAAGAAGAAGGAATGCATTTTTAAAAAGAAAAAAACACTTTTGCTTTAGGCCACGCCCACTTTGGGTTTAAATCTGAATATCTGCGCAGATATTTGGAGTATACAGGTTACGCGTCTATTCATCAGTGACCAATAAAAAACAAGAAAAGAAACTGCTGGGGTTTTTCCCTCCGTATTCCCAACCGTAATAGCTTACTCACTGGAACTTAATCCTGTACTTATTAGCTTCATTCTGTTGTTTAATTTCAGTTCAGAGAATGGTGGTGAACCATAGATTGTGTGTGTGTGTGTGTGTGTGTGTGTATTGCACAGATGGCAGCCGAAACATATTCTTGGACTGATGGACAAAACGGTAAATAATTGGTAACGGTTGAACACATTCCTCCAAAAAGAGAAATGTTCCAATTTGAGAAGAGGATTACTTCCAAAACGTTTTCTTTGTTCCGCCTCGACCCCGTAGATGAGAACAGCAAAGCTTTCCAATCTTCACAGAACACAGGAGCTGTGATGTCAGTGTGCTCTCTCAGAAAACCAGCTGCCCTTTCCATTGTAAAGTGGTTTTATTTTTAAGAGGATCGGAAACCCGTCTCACCCCCGGGGAAGTGCAACCGCAGTGACTATAGAGTGTGTGTGTATGTGCTCTTGAATGCATATAAGTGAAAGAGAAGGGGAAACAATGTGCGTGTGTGTGTGTGTGTGTGTGTGAGAGAGAGAATGTTTTTCACGATGACAAATAATAAGGACATGAAAGTTGAGAGACTCAGAGTAAAATCTCTGGACTGACTGTCATTTATTTCAGTCCAGTGAGCTAACGAACCAGTGGCTAGTGCCAGAGATGAATCATCTACTGATAAAGGAAAGAGAGATTATTTATTTATATATATATATATATATATATATATAAGCATTTAGCAAGAAAGTAAGTGATGTACATGCTTCCATTTTAACACACAAAACAATTCAGGTTAATACTTTCTTATGAAGGCCATATGTACACCGACATATGGATGTTATAACGCATTCTTAAGGTATTATACACATTGGTAGACTTACAGTATTTATGATAACCCATTAAACTTCCCACCCTTACACACTGCTTACAGTACAATGCATTAACAATATATAAATGCATTATAAACACTGTCACGAACAGTAATACCGTTTCATAGACAAGTATAACAACGTGCGTGATGATTTACGGATGCTTCGTAGTATGGAACAAATGAAGGCCACACAAAGATGTTGTTGTTGTTGTTGTTGTTGTTGTTTTACCCAATTCAGCTTGTGTAAAAGCACAAAGAACAAACCTGCCATTAATATATACTATGCAATATTATTAACATATTAAGGGCTACTTTAAACCTACATAAGCCCTTAATTACAATATACATAAACATTCACAAGCGCTTATTCTATGAGGTGATCGCTGTCATTAGGAACATTTTTATATATATATAAAAGTTTATTTCAGGGTTTTTAAAAAATAAATAAATAAATAAATAAATAAAAATCAAACGTCACTAAGGTAGAGTCAGAGAAAAATGGACGTAACGGTTCATTAAGGCTTGTATAAAAATGTTACAAATAGTTTAATAAATAAAACTAATCATTATAATCACCGGCCAAAGAAAATACTCACATCGCTGTTATTAAAGTGTGATGACCGTCATCGTTATAGCCTTCACATGAACTGTTATTATAATTTAATGGCAGTGCCATAAGTATGTATATGTGTACAGTGTATGCATATGGCTTTATAGCAGGTTTATTTAGGTGTTGTGCAGCTTTATGAACACCACGCCTGCATAAAGTGCCAAAACTGACACAAGAAGACCTTATAACAGCTGATTTCTATTTAGAAAGCTTTGTAGGTCCGTGTCAGTGATGAAGGGGTTAAGTAGCCCTATGAACACTCTGGGAGTAACACTATACTTCAAGAAAGTCTAATCAAGACTTCTGTCTCACGTCCTCTTTCTTGACAATGAGCACTCCGTCCCCTTGAAGATAAGAGATCGTCTTAATGAGCTCTCGAAATGCCCCACATCTTCATCTAGACACTCTCTCTCTGTCTCTCACACACACACACACACACACACCAACCTCTAATCCCTCCATCTGCACTTCAATTATTCATGCATCACCCTGCCAGGATGGCTCGGTTTCCATGAGAAAGATTACGCCCTGTTGTCCAAGCGCTGCTCCTTCACGACTAAACGCACCGTTGAAGCCCGCAGACCAACACGGCCCGGAACATGGCTTCAGTCGCGCCAGTCGGGCAGTGCACGGCAAATACAGTGAAAACTGTAAGAGGTAAAGCTAAAGAGGTGTGGTCTTTTGGAGAATAAACAATCAATCAATCTCTTTATTTATTTGGAGCAGGGGTGGCTCGGTGGTTAAAGGCTCTGGGTGACTGATCAGAAGGTCAGGAGGTCAAGCCCCAAGCCCCAAGACTACAAATAAATACAAAATTATATATAAAAAAAAAAATAAGATAGAGACCGTCTAGGTGCAACCCTACAGGAGTGAAAAGACATCTGTACATGGTAATAAACTCTAAACAGAAAAACCCACCAAAGAACAATCTCTGGATCTACGCCGGATCAAAAAGATACGTTTTCAACTTGGATTTAAATTCCGACTCTGGGGAAACGATTCTGAGAGATTACCGGCAAACCGTTCCATGTAGACGTGCTTGGTGAGGGATTCGAATTAAACAGGAACATCTGCGCGAATCAGGCGTACGAGTATGAGCCTGAGGACGTTCCGTGGTGTCGGTCGATACCGGATCCGATAGCGAGTAACGTACTTAGCATGAATCGGTCAGGAGCGTTATGGAGCTATTTATTTAGCTCTGTTTAGGTCGCTTGCTAGCAATGAACGATGCTTGCTCGTGCCGAGTTTTCCGTTTAAGACGGCTGACCTCGCAAACAAAGAGTAGACCCAGGCAAAATGAAGTGCGTCCCGGCGCTCGGTGCTCGCTGAAGTGAAGTGCTCTGGCGTGCAATACTTTCCTTCACTGCTCCATACTCGCGTATAACCTTGTGGATGCAGCGTACAGCATCTCCGGCTTATTTTTTTTTTAAATCAGGACGCTCTCTGTTAAACGCCATGAAGATGTTTTTATCAGGTTCTTCGTATTGCAGGAAGACGACGTAGTTCCTCCTCTTGAAAATGTTCACGCTTTGCAGTCTGATTCGCTTTAACTGCCATGATTGATCACGAAATACGTTCAGGGCGTCGTCCTTTCGCGCTGTTCGGTCATTAGCGCGACAGTGTACACTAGGTTTAGCATCACCTGGTATGAGGTTTCGGAGCGTCTCATTTGGAGTCGCTCGGATATAAACCGATCGACTGATTAACTCCTCCAGGAAGCCGATCTGACGTTATAAGCTTTTTTGTTTCGTCTTTAAAAAAAAAATATATATATATATATAAAATGTTCTCTATTTATAGCCGTTACGAGCCCAAATACCAACCCGGAACATTTGCACACACTATTTTATTCACCCGCATCCTTGAGTTAATTACACTCTTATTGTCTGAACCTGTCCGAGTACCATGAAGTGGTGGAGATGAATATTCACGTGCACCGAGGAACGTGCGTCTCGGATCAGGCGACCGTGTCTACCGTCAGATCGATACCGAGTACCCGAGCATCTTTTCTCACAGACGTTAATTGCGCTATTTTAATAATTCATAGACAGAAATGAAATGGGTTCCTCGGAACTTTCTAAAAGGTTCTACGTCGTGAAGATGGGTTTCCGATTGATCCGGAGGACAACGGGGGGCATGTATAGTCTATACGTGTGGAAAAGGCGCTACAGATCGATTAACCGGATCTGTATGGAACGACCTGGAAATCGTCGAATTGAATAGTTTCTCAAGGCAGACCTCTAAAGCAGAGATGCTAACATTAATAAAACAGAACCGGAAGATAAAAACGGGTCACACCACAGATTCTTGATTGGGTTGAGGCTGGGCCATCCCAAAACCGTGAACTTGTCTCGGCGAAGCCGTTCCTTGGCGTCTCCGGGGGTTCGTTTTGGGTCGTCGTCGTGCCGAAAGCAAAGTGTTTTACCAGAAGCCTTGAGTTTTTGTGCCTAAAATTGACTTTGTCTTTGGAGCTGTACACTATTCCCTCCCTTCGCTGATTACAGCCCCAGGTCCAGCTGAAGACAAACAGCCCCAAAGTACGATGCTGCCACCACCGTGCTTCTCCATGGGGATGGTGTTCTTTGTGCCAAACATATCTTATGGTATCATGGCCAAAAAGTTCTACTTTGGTCTCCTCAGATCATTATTAGACATCATTCCACATGGTTGTGGGAGATTGGATATATTTATTTATTTTTTGGTTCGGCTTCCGTCTTGTCACCCTACCCCATAGCTCAGAGATATGAAGAATTATTGTCACATGTAGGGAGCAACCAGTACTTTCCAGAAATGATTTCCCACAATTCTTTTAACGTCGCTGTAGGCCTCTCTGCAGCCTCCCGGACCAGTTTCCTCCTGATCTTCTCATCAGTTTTAGAAGGACGTCCTGTTGTCAGTAGCGTCACCGTCGTGCCATATTTTCTCCACGTGTTAATTATTATCTTTACAGTGTTCTATGGTATATCCAATGCCTCGGAAATGTACCGTGACCCTCTCCCGACCGATATTTTTCACCAGCGAGTTCCCGTACCTGCTTTGTAAGCTCTTCGTGGCCCGTGGGGGTGATCAGTCACTCCGATGTTTTGTTTACACATTTGGACAAAATGAAGGAACGTTCTATTCTGGTGCGCCGGCCTTTCAGCAAAAATCAAACGGTGGCCCCTCCGCTACGACCACGAAGGCCTGTCGTACACTCGACACGAGAACGCAGACGTGACCGCAAGTGCGTGACTTGACGCGAGTCTTTCGCTGACGTTCCTCGCGCGTTTCCCGGAGTTAATAAACAGCTCGTCAACAGCACAAATTCTACACACACAATCCGTAAATGCCTGGCGCAGAGCCCCTTTCTTCCATAAAAAGCGTTCCGCATCCCACGCGTCGTTTTTCAGTGTTCTTTCTACATCAGTCATGTATAAATAGCATACATTTCACCGAATAGACATTTACGTACTATGAACTAGATGTCACATTCGTCCATATTTCCATCATCGCACCCGCCCGGCTGCTCGTCGACTCTTTGTGTACGTAAAGACATGAATACAGGAAGCAAAAATGGAGAATATGATTCCCTGCTGAAATGCCAACAAGCTGCAGGCTGAGCTGAGCAGGGTAAAAGTTGAACCTTGTAATCCTGCAGCTTGCGACATCCGATCTCTCCTCCGACCGCCACGGAATATCACGAAGAACGAGAGGAAGAGAGGAGGGGATTAAAGGGGAGGTCAGTGACTTTTAAATCAGAACACTGCGCGTAATATCTGGTGACGTTTCCCCTCATACAGCAGCGTATACAGTGTGTTTTACAGAGTGTTTACTGGATGTTAATGATCCTGGTCAGGGTTCCAGTGAATCCGGAGTCTATCACTATCCCGGGAACATTAGGAGCGAGGTAGGAATACACCCTGGATAGGACGCCGGTGCATCCACACACACATAACGCTTGCACATAGCGAAACCTTAAAGTTCAAGTGTCCGAGTATGTCATAGGGAGAAAAACTACATTTTTGGCCGAAACCCATTTTCTTTTCTTTTCTGTCTCCGTGCCAGAATTCAGCCACAGGTTTTCCCGACCGCCACACCATCCGGATAAAAACAGTAAATGACGTGTACAAAAAGCTCTGAAACACCAATTTTCCTGTCGATAGCACGTCGCAGGTGTAACGCGTACCGTGTCGCCGGAGCTATTTTCACCCGAGTGCGAAGGCTCCCGAGTGAAAGGTTTCTCAATAGTGGATTTTATGTTGTGTTATTGTGAGTTATTGTTCGTTTATTCGCTCGGCGAGAGGCGGGATTCACCCAAGTTACACAGTAGGAGGAAACATAACGGACACTTGACACATGTACTAGATTAGCACAGGGCTAGTCGAGTAAAAATTCGTAAAGTTCCAGATACAAAAAATTTCCTTGCTTACAAAGATCCAGGTAAGAGACTAGCAACGGCCTTTTACATCCAAATACCTGTAACCTGTATCTGAAGAAATCTTTCTGGTTAGGATTTTATTTATTTATTTATTTATTATATTTATTTATTTATTTATTTATTTATTATATTTGCAATGGAAATAGTTTTTTTTAGTGTGTGTGTGTGTGTGTGTGTGTGTGTGTGTGTGTGTGTGTGTGTGTGTGTGTGTGTGTGTGTGTGTGTAAGCTGCAGTTTTGTTGTCTTTGCAGCTATGTATTTGGGGGTTTAAAAAAAAAAAAAAAAAACACTTTAAACCATAGTAGTCAGTCAATAGATAAATAAATAAATAAATAAATAAATAAATAAATAAATACCAGCTGGGTATCAATATCCGCTGATACTCGAGGCTTCATTATCAGTATCGGGATCGGAAAAGAACAAGCGGGACCTCTGCTTTTAACGCTTAACCGCGAGATAATTTGAAGCGCTTCTGTTTTCAACGTGAATAAATAAATCAACGTGATTGGTTAAACTGCCAACCGACGGTTCATGTTTAGAGTCTCCAAACTACAGGGAGTACTTTTCTTACACGGATCAGCTCTGCTACAGCATTTCTTCGAGTCCTAGGTGAAAAATTTCTGGTGAAACACTTTGCATCCAGGCCGTGGTCCTCCAGCTGAAGATCCCTGGATTAGAGAGAGGTTCAGTAGGAGAGACAAATCCATTGGTCCAAAGTGAAGAAGACGGACTTCACTGAAAGAATGAGACTCGTTCCAGATGTACAGGTTTTACTCAGAGCCCATGAGACCAGAGTGACCGAGATGGATGAGAGTGGAGGAAGTGCTGAAGAGATTATATATGCCTTGTCCACCAGTGCAGTGCCTGAGGGGTCCAAGCACCTTCTGCTGTGTGCGAGTGCTGCCGACTTTCTGATCAGTGTGTGTGTGTGCGCGTGAGTGTGTGAGAGAGACTGAGTAAAGTTCACATTTATTAATCATGCCCTCACAAATAGCACCAGCACTGCATGTGACTCTGCTTGCCCTACCCTGACCTGAAACACCTCAAACGAGTGTTGTGCGGGCAAAAGGTTTCATCTAGCACGATCGTGGATTCCTCGATTTTACATTCCATGCAAAAACCTACAGGAGAGGATTCCCCTTTCAAAAAAAAAACAAGACAATCAACAAACAACACAAAAAAATAGCACTTTCTGTGAGGACCACATCTATAATGAACTATGAACACACCCAATGTTACGATGCAATCATTAGGGATTCTATTGTAGTGGTTGTAGTGATGATGGTAGTGGTGGAAGCGGTGGTAGTTGTGGTGGTTGTGGTGGAAGCGGTGGTTGTTGTAGTGATGGTGGTAGTGGTGGAAGCGGTGGTAGTTGTGGTGGTTGTGGTGGAAGCGGTGGTTGTTGTGGTGGTCGTGGTTGTTTTGTGGTGGTGGTAGTTGTGGTGGTGGCAGCAGTGGCAGTGGTGAATGTGGTGGTGGCAGCGGGGGTAGTTGTGGTGGTGGTAGTAGTGGAAGCGGTGGTTGTGGTGGTGGCAGTGGTGAATGTGGTGGTGGAAGCGGTGGTAGTTGTGGTGGTTGTGGTGGAAGCGGTGGTTGTTGTAGTGATGGTGGTAGTGGTGGAAGCGGTGGTAGTTGTGGTGGTTGTGGTGGAAGTGGTGGTTGTTGTGGTGGTGGTGGTAGTGGTGGAAGCGGTGGTAGTTGTGGTGGTTGTGGTGGAAGCGGTGGTTGTTGTGGTGATGGTGGTAGTGGTTGTTTTGTGGTGGTGGTAGTTGTGGTGGTGGCAGCAGTGGCAGTGGTGAATGTGGTGGTGGCAGCGGGGGTAGTTGTGGTGGTGGTAGTGGTGGAAGCGGTGGTTGTGGTGGTGGCAGCGGTGGTTGTTGTCATGGCAGTGGTGATTGTGGGTGTTGTTGTGGTGGTGGTCGGGGGTTTTTTTGCTGTTGTTTTTTGACATTCTAAGCAATACTGTCCTCACCAGCCTCCCTTTTTTCTCTTGAAGTGAATAAGACAAAAAAAAAAAACCCACAGCTTGTCATGTTACTAAGAAACCGCAAAAAGCGTAAACTCCTCCGTTCCGAAAATGTCGTGAAACTTACTGACCGTTACAAACCGCTGACACTGGAGACTCCTTCCATAAAAGTCCATTAAACATCTCCTTACACCAAACTTCACCGTATCAGCGATTACACACCTTCGGTTGACATACAGCATGCGCCATACGAAGCCCGGTGAACAAGCCGTTGCTATAGAAACGATAACGTATTAGAACAAGCGCACTGATATGAACCTGTGATCTGCAGCTGCGCTACTCTCAGAGCCGCTGTCCTGGAGAACTAATCAACACCAATCATATCTGAGATTAAGAACGGTTTCGACTGGAAACATGATTTGGAAAATGTGTTCAAAGAAGTCGATTTACTTCAGTTTCACGTTCCAAGATCCGAACTCGGAGTGATGATCCTCTGCACAAGCGCCGGTGCCTGATTAAGAGCAGGGATCTGATCTGAATTGCTGATCCGAGTTATTTTCAGACGCTGCTTACACACAACGCTCTGTACAAGGCGAAATGTTCACAGGAATAGTTTCTAGAATCATCCATACAACGCTGACACAAATACAAGAGCCGGGGTCGTTTTATCAGCACGCGGGCACATTATTACGTTTCGCAGGTGTGCTGCTGCATTGTTCAGAGGTGCGTCCGGTTGGAACCGTTTCATCCAGCGCGCCCGACTCGTCACTAATATACACGCAGGCTTTCAGGAGAGCAGCTCGGAGGTGTGAATACGTCTGTCCGCGCTCACGGACGCCTGCCTTTGAAATGGCCGCCATGATAACAGCTGCCAAAAGTGCTAGGCAAATGAAGCACTTTACTGCTCCTTAACCACGAACACACTCACTGCTCTTCTGGAGAATGAGAAAGAACACGCAGTTACTCGCAACTCAGTAGCAGGAAGAAGGAACTCCAAAAGCAAAAACAAAGACGGATGATGATGAATCCAGGCATGTCATGCCATTATCTCCTCGATGTTTACTCAGCGTGAACCGTTTGAGGTACTCCGAACCAAATATCAATAAAAATATGATTTTAAAAGAAGTTTACATAGCCTAGACGAGCTAAAAATAAATATATATATATATAGTGTTTATAGTTGCATTTACGCTGACCCCTTACACAAAATGTTCTTTGCGGAAAGCCAAGGCAAGATTATCAAATAAATAAAAAATATTTCCACCCCGTTCTGATAGTTGATATTCACGTCACTGTACGGCGGCGCTTGAAAGTTTGCGAACCCTTCAGGATGTTCTACATTTCCGCATTTTCTTATCAGATTTCCACGCAAGCCCTGAAAGCAGACAAAGAGAACCCGGTTAAACTAAACGAGACAGACGTATTATACTCGGTCGGTTATTTATTGAGGCAAACGATCCAATTTTTACGTATCTGCGAGTGGCAGAAGTATGTGAGCCCCTAGGATTAGCAGTTCATTTGAAGGTGAAGTTAGAGTCAGGTGCTTTCAATCAACGGGATGACGGTTTACACACAAAAACAATAGGGTGCCTAAGACACTAGGGCGCCTCGCAGAGTACTGTGATTCACGACGATCGTTCTTTGTAGATCTCTCGTAACGGGCGCACCCGATTATTCTCCTTCGAACAAGCTTCGATTGTTGCTTATTATTTCTATTAAGGATCTTCGTAAATCAGGGGACATGAGCAAACAGCTTGACTTGTAATAACTGGGAGTCTGGGTTATGAGACTTCTTGACAATGTGCTTTGCAAAGACTGATGCTGTTGGAGAGGCGGGGCTTAGCAACAGGGTCATTCGAATACCCAATTTAGCGATCGATAAAGTAACGTCGACTAGTCTAGACTAGGATGTTGATTCAACATGCGTCTATTGAGATTCGTCCAGGTCAGAAAGACATTTGCAGATCTCTATATACGGTAAATAAAGCTCGCCCTAGTCAGAGATCCGTTTGAGATCCCTTTAATTACATTATAGATGTCTTTAAATAAGATTTGACTAATAATCAATTCACTTCAAGATATCTTTATTTAAGTTTGGACTAGACATCAATCAAATTCAAGACATCTACAAGTGTATTTTTGTCACATCGTTGCGAACTCGCGCCTGCAGTTCCCAGAATGCAGCGCGGACTACAAACATGGCCGACAAGGACTACACTTCCCACACTCGCATTCTCTGGAGTTTTGATTACGGACACCTGCAGTCAATCTCGCACACACTCACACACACAACACAGTTTCTAAGAGACCTTGGGAACATTTGAACTTCGCGAAGTAAACGCTCAGCCGTCACGTCTCTGTCGATTCACCAAGCCGTCTTCATTGTTTCTGGATCTTCCTGGTTTACGGATTTACCGCCTCGTGTTTTGACTACGATTCCCTGCTTTAGCCCAGTATTGTCCGTTCGCCTGATCGTCTGACTAATGCCTGTAGCCTGTTCCTCGCCTTCCTGCTTCGGCATCGCCTGCGCTTGCTTCCAGCTCAGGTGTCGTAACGTTGACTAGTTATATGTTCGTTTCAGAGATCTAAAACGTATTTCTGGGATATCTTTAATGATGAGGACTTAAGATATCTTAAATTTGAATCATGACTGAACAAAACCCAAATAGAGAGATCTCGAATGACATTTTGTACTAGTGAAACAACTCACTTAGTGCAAAATGAATGATGGGGATCTTTAATTACGATTTCTACTAGTCGAAACTCATTTGTATGTAGATATCAGAAAATATTTTCCACTGTAAGTCAATGGAAGTATATGACTAGTCTAAATAACAACGTAGATATCGTTAATGTCAATTATGACGAGTATAAATTGCAGAATCGATAACGTGAACTGGAATTTTGACTAGTCAGAACTAAATTACGGCTACTAATAGAGCCATGGGGAATTAAATGCTAGAACGGCTCGCCGTAGAAGCGGATAACACACATGCACACACGAGGAGGATCTTCAGTCACCCTCCTGATCAAACCCGTTCGTACCACAGGGGAAGCTTTATCGTTACACCAAGCCACAGCGGCGAGTAACTCCGTCCTGATACACATAGAGCAGGACTCTAAAACCGTAAAAAAAAATAAAAAAACACAGCTCACTGATTGGCTGAAGGACGTCTTCCTGTGCCCTGTAATCACACCGCGAGCTCAGTATTCAAACAGCGAGGTGTGTTCAAGCGCACGACTGAGACGGACTGCGTCCTCGCATCTTAACGAGCTCGTGTTTTCAGAGTAGACGAAAGATGAAATAAGAAATCAATAAGATAATCAACTTCTGCCAGCCTGCATCAGTCATCAAAGTGAGGAATAAAAACGCCTCATGTCATGCTGTTACAGGAAACGAATCAATAACCGAGTGGTGTGATGAAGCCGAGTTACTTTCACCGCCCGTACGTCGATCGTACTCCGATAACGGCACGTCCCCGAGTGTTTTATTCCTCTTACACCACGCGACAATTTAACCGCACCTCATACTTTTGATACGTTTACAGTTACACTTAACGTCGAGGAACTTCCTGTAATAACGACAAGGCGTGAACACCAAAAACTGAAGGGAGGAAATAATTCATTTGTATCCAGGATGTTTTGTTTATTAGTTAAATTGCATATATTTCATAATATATATATATATATCACATAAAGATTTATATTATATACAGCTAGGTAAATGTTAGCTGGAACGGTTAGCTACATTAACAAGTGTTTTCGCTAATGCTAGCTAGCTATTATTGTATTTAGCTTACATTAGACAGGTTAACTAGCATGACAGGGTTGGTGATGTATTAAACGTGAAGATCAGGGGAATATTTGTTAACGATTCATTAGAAATAACCAAAGCTTATGTTTAGTCAACACGCTAGTGTTGCTAGCTATTATTAGCGTCAAAAAGTTGGCTTAAATCAGTATTTAAGTGTGCATTAGTGAGCACACACTAGCTTATTTACACAGCACACCATACGTTTACTTTTAAAAGAGGCATTTATTTATTTATTTTCAGTCGTAATGGCCGTATTCGTGATTTAAAAGAGCTTGCACTTGCTCGGGCTTCATTGCAGCTCCTCGCGAGTCCTTCTCCTCAGATCGAGCGGATTTCGACACGGCTCTGAGCTCTTCCTCCACCCTGCCACGTGTCCCGGCAGGAGCAGCTCTCGCTTTATTATCCTCCTCGTTTCGTTGTCATATCGAATGAGTTTTGGCACGACTCGTTTTTCTTCGAGTTGCCGTGCCTTTGAGGGCCACGTGCCAGAAACGGGTAGTGCAGCGGCACAGTGGGCAGTCATTAATTAGAGCAGGGGGAAAAAAAAACGGCGTGATAACAGAGCTGTCGGAATAATGAAGTGCACAAGCCTGAGATGTAGGTTTCTGCCCACCTGCTTCATCATTAATACATGCAATTAAAGAAAAATAGTTCTTGAAATGAATTTTTTCTCAATTGTAAAATTACACCAATCAGCCAGAACATTAAAACCACCTGACTAATATTGTGTAGATCCCACTTGTACCGCCAAATCAGCTGCATTGACTCCACAAGACCTCTGAAGGTCAAGTTGCGAGGTGGGGCCTCCATGGATCGGACCGGTTTGTCCGGCACGTCCCACAGACGCTCGACCGGATTGAGATCTGAGGAGTGTCGAGGACGAGTCAGTGAAATCTTTGTCATGTTCCTCAAAGCGTTCCTGAACAGTTTTTGTAGTGTGGCTGTTGAAATAGTCCACTGCTATTAGGGAATACCGTTGCCATGAAGGTGTGTACTTGGTCTACAGCAATGTTTAGGTAAGTGGTACTTTCACATGAATGCCAGGACCCGAGGGTTCCCAGCAGAACATTTCCCAGAGCATCACGCTTCCTTCTTCCCATAGTTCACCCTGGTGCTATCCTTCAGATCTTTACACTTTTCCTGCTTCTAACGCATCACTTTGGAGAACTGACTGTTCACTTGCTGACTAATAAATATACCCCACCCCTTAAAAGGTGCCACTGTAAGGAGATAATCAGATGTTACTCACGTCACCGGTCAGTGGTTTTAATGTTATGGCTGATCGGTGTATTTCATTCCACTTCACACAATGTTAAAAAGTGACCTCCAGTCCAATCGATTAACTAACTAGATTAGATCAGATCTATATTATTCTCAGTAATGCAGATGAAGGGGTTGTTTGTCTTCGCTGTAGCTTTGGAGGCAGAAAATCTGAGCTGCTTGTGTGACTGGACCAGTGTTGCTAATTCTTTCATGGCAAAGTAGCTAATGTGTGCTGAACAAGTAGCTCCAAATACATTTGTCCACCATATTTGTTTCTCTCACTTGACTATCCCCCCACCCCAAAAATAAATATTTTCTGAAAGATTAAATGTTGTGCTATGTAAAGCAGAGACAGCAGCACTTAAAAAATTTTAAAAAAAACAAAAAAAAAAAACAAAGATCCTCACAGCCTCGTCCCGAAAGGATTACATGAAAGAGAGCGAGCGTTGGTGGATGGGGAAGAGGGGGGGGGGTCTAGCATGAATGTGGTCTAAATTAGAGCATAATGAAAAAAGCCAAAAGTGTTCCGCTGGAGGAGCATGCAAGGTCGAGAGGTCCAGCTTCTCCTCAGATTCAATCACTAATAGCATACCTCAGTGCTCGCTACACTACAAGAACGTAAAAAACACCAACCTTTTCTTAAAAAATGTCAGCGCCGAACGCGACGTTCCCCTCGCTTCCGGCTCACAATTCTCTCTAAATCCTGACAGGATACGGATAAGTCTCGAGCTTTCTGCTTGCTCTGATGTGCCACGCCTCAGAGGCAGGATATGAGCATCCATTTAGCTAATAGATCTGTTAGACAGGAAGCAAATGTGGGATTTCCAAAGCTCCACCCATGAAGATTTTTAGATGTTACCACATGATTGTTCCGGCTACAATAAATCAGATTTAATTGGGCGTTTTTTTCCCTCCCGATTTGGTCACTAGCCGATTCCTAACTAACTAACTAACTAACACTAGCTAATAGCTAACGTGCAGTCATGTGCTTCTTTTTGCGCTCGCTTCACGTGTGTTGGAGGAAGCAAGTGTTATCTAGTTTAGATATCAGTGTAGCTAGTTTAGATATCAGACAGTGTTAGTTACTGTAGTAATTGCTTTGATTCGAACTCACGATCTCGGGATAATAGCGTGAACGCTTTTTGTTTCGTTCCTAGTAACATTCCTCTGTAAATCCGTAGCCGATTCAGTACCTTTGCGAAGTTTACGACGGGTAAATAGTGATCGGTTTTATTTTTTAGCGTACTCATACAGTACTCCGTTTAACACTTTTTCAGATTTATTTCATCTGGTTTCGGCTTTAATCATCTCTGGAAACTAGCTTTTCAGTTAGCATTAAAGCTAATTCACGTGTCAAAATTGACAGCTAATCAGCGGGGGAGAGTAAAGGCTAACACACGCTTCCTCCCAGAGAGATACAGCCAGATACTCAGAAAACTTACAAAGCGTCGACACTGGAGAATCTTTCCACAAATGTCAACGATAATTAAATGAACTGAAATGTCACCGTATCGACGATTACACACGTTGTGTTAATCAGTTCACGTGGAGCTTCCTTCATAACGAGTCCCTACGAACGAGCCGTTACTACGGTATGGAAACGATAACGTATCAGAACGAGCGCGTTCGTATAAACCTGCGCTACTGTCCGGGATGCAGTTATAGAAAATAACAAACAGTAATAAACCTCCTGACCAATCAGAATCCAGGACTCATCAGCACTGTGGTATAGATCTAAATAACAGATCGTGTGTGTGGGCTGCACCCCTGAAGTTCAGCTTGCAGACTTGAAGGAACATGTCGAGTGCTCATTTAAACGCTTCATTACTCTCCCTCAAAGTCGTTCCCTCCATTCCCCGAGCACTAATGAGTCATAACGCTCAGCCGAGCTACAGTCCACTCAGCATGCACGGGGTGAGTCTTTGGGACGTCTGTTCGATCGAGTGGTTCTTCTTCTTCTTCAGTGATCAATGTCTATGATTAATGTCAAATTTGTAGTTTTAGACAACAATCTTTTTTGTATTTTTAATATCATGGGGGCGGGGCATGCTCTCTGTGGGTTGATCTCAGGTTTATGAGGCCTTCTGACCACTCGAGACAACTTCTGGTGTCTTCCAACGGCCAGGCGTCAGATTTACAGCAAACAACCGGGTTAGAAATGCAAATAAACCTGCTCTGAAGCTGTCCTTAGGCGACACAAATCTCCATCACTCACTATTTAATAAGTTTATTCGTTTGACGCATAGAATCGTCTCTGTAGACTCAGACGAGAAGCAACGCGAGTCCAAAGGTAGGTCTGTACCGGTAACCATGGTAACCATGCGGGAAATAACCATAGTGGACGGTTGACCCGGGGGGTGGGGAGGTGAGGAATAGGTTGACATGGACGTTTATTGATATATATTTTTTTACACTTCGCTTTGCCTTTATCTTGGGTCATGTCAACAAAGTGTTATAAAAGCAGTAACAGAAACTCAAACGATGCGTTTTATATTCGATTTCCTTTTCACAGAATGTCAGAATACTAATAAAATTAACATTACAAATTACTTTTTAAAAAAAAAACAACTTTCAGCCATGCCGTTTTTACTTTAATGAACCGTGAACGAGGAGAAAGGAACTGCGCGCGTCTCGGTCCACAGTGCAGACGGTCCTTACGGCTCAGCCGCTCTCGCACTCTTTAAAACACCGTAGCGAGCCATCTATGCTAGAGAAAATCTCTCATTTAAAAAAAAAAACTTACGTCATGGGACATAATATGATTTGGGGTTCGGTGCGAGTACGGTGTCGTACCGTTACTGGTGTGTTCGCACTGCTGTTTTGTTTTCCTGTAGCGGGTGTATAGTTGGTGTGTTCTCCCTCTCCTGTTTTGTGTGGCCGTGAACGTCCCTGAAGAGACTGCTCCGGTAAAAGAATAAACCTCTGAATAATACTTCTGCTCGAGTCTCTGTTTTGGGTCCGGTGGTCAGTGAACCAGGAGGTTAGAGGAGACGCTCTTGTTTACGATGCGGCCTACCCAGACGGGTCATACCACAGACAGTGAACATGTTTTTGCAATCGTTGGGAGGTTGTTAGCGCTATATAACTCGGTTGACCGTCAGCTCATCTGTGACTTTGCAGAGTGGTTGCTTTTCCTCTCTTCGGCATTCATCTACGCTGAAACTACGCATCCTCAAACCGTGTTCTCCCAAAATGTAACGAGTCACGTTTGGCCTGATTCAATACCTGAAGAATCTTTACACTAGGAAAGCGTAAATCAAGTGCTAAGCAGACATCAGGAGCTCAGGAGATCATCTGCTCCGCGCCGGCATCCGAGAATTCCAGACTCGCTCAGCAGTCGGTTCATTTATTCCGGATCTTTCAGAGATTTTTGATGAAGTCGGAGCAGAGCAGGCAGAGGAAACCCTACAGTGGTGCAGATGGTCCCGTTCTCCAGCGCTGATCTAGAACAGGTGGACTAGACCACCGGTAGCTCTATAGTCTAGTCTGTTCACCACTGGAGAAAAATTCATGAGGATTAACGAACGTAGCTGTAGCGTTAGGGGTCAAATATACACAAGGACTAGAAGTAGAAACTTTTTTTTGGTTGGGGGGGGACTCGGTGCATCAGGATATACTTTGCCCACCTTTATATTTTTGTATACATTCAGAAAGTACTTTTGTATATTTTCACTTAGACGATTATTTGAAACACCACTGCTCTGCAATGGCCTGGAATCTCATCCCGAGTGTGTTCGTACCTCGCGCACAGCGTTCCTGGGATAGGCTCCAGACCCACCCCCACCCTGACCAGGTCATTTGTTTAGTTTGCTTGTAGTCATTACATTTCCATATACACAGAACACACATTTCCTCATGTGTCACCTCCATGATGAACAGCAGTGCTGTATGTCCTGTACGCAGCTGATACAAAAGCAATATTTGAAGCTTTTCAAGCATACGTCCCAGAAATAACACAATCTTATTTGGGAGACGATTTGGGAAAGTATTTCTTTAACGTCAGGAAAGGACTAAAACACATCCTGTGTCATTAAGAAATAATAACATTTTTATTTAGGATCTATTAACGAATTATTAACGAGCCTATTATTGGATTTTTCATCCATTTATTGTTGCATTTCACAGTTGTGGAATGTCTGCATCAACGATTACACACATTTTAAAAAAAAAAGGTTTTTTTTTTTGAAAATCTGTTTATGTGGAACGTCTGCAGTACGAGTCCCTGCGAATGAGCTGTTGCTATAGAAACGATGGCGCGTTATAGCGTATGATTTGCAGCTGCGCTACGGTCAGCTGCCGCTGTTATAGAAAACTAATCAACACCTTCTGACCAATCAGAATCCAGAACTCAGAAAAGATGTGGTTTCAAGTGGATTAATGAATGTATATTTTATATGAAGGACATCAGGAGTACTAAATTATCGAGCCCAGGGGAAGTATGCTGAAATTTAGAATTCAGTAGGTTAATACTTGAGCATTACTTTTACATGACTTTTTTTATTCATTTATTTATTTATTTATACATGTTTTATTATATGTCTTCAGTTTTCGATTGTTGTTTACTTCTTTCCATCACTGCTATGATTTACTATTATTATTATTATTATTATTATTATTTTACTATTTTCTTCTTCTATTAATATTATTATTATAGCAACCTGTATAGTCACATACAGTACATTACTATACTACGGTTTTCTCATGGATAGTAAAAGTGCAAAGCCAGACAGGATTTAGATGCTGCAAATTCCATCGGGATTGCATGAATCAGTGAAGCATTACTATAAAAAGTAGGTCAAAAACACACACACACACACACACACACACACACACACACACACACACACACACACACACACACACACACACACACAGAGCCCTGCAGTGATGTAAACGGGATCTCAGGTCAAGGCTGGGTTGTGACAGCTAAGGGGAAATGACAGGAGGAATAAACATCCTCCTTTTCCACCTCTCCTTCTCCCTCCCGTCTTGTTAACACATTCTCTTGCACCGTACCAGAAACTTTCCCCAGCTGTGTTTAATCGCACGATAAAATTGCTTTCTTAATTTCGCCTCCACCGTAATTTAAGAATCTCTCTTATTAACAAGTGAAGTAAGCGCTTATTCTCTACCCGAGTGAAACGGACGAGCTGAGAAATATTAAGAATTGCCTGTGGGCGTTTTGAGTTATGCGCGTCGGTCCCTCGGCAACAAGTTCAAGTGTGCTCGAGGCAACAAAATGTGAAGCATACAGGCGAAAGAGCAGCTACAGCCTTTCATCTCTCCATCCAGCTCATTAGCCGGGAGTTCTCCGGGTCCCAGACACCACCGCTACCCCCTGCATCCTAATGACTCTGTTTAGGGAAACAGTCAGTCGAGATTGCCGAAATATGTTATACATTCTCTAAAAATAAAACATTAGGAAAGAAACCCTAACCCGAGTCACAATGAGCACCATACTATCTTCACCTCCAGTCTCTCAAGAAAGACCATTGCTGGTGTCTAAGGGGTGCTCGAGACTGCACCGAGTGCCAGCTCTGATCTTTTAGGCTTGGATCTAGTTATGTCTGCTTGCGCACTGAATAATGTGGTATTCAATCATCTTTAGAAGTCATGCCCATGTTGCTTTACTTGAACAGCTTTGGCTTTGCTACAAACTCTTGCCATACCCAGATCCTAACTCCACCATCCACCAGAGAGGCCTGCTCTTGCTCTCCTCACAAGAACAACAAACTCCAGCTCTCTTTTCTTGCTCTCCTGATGTCCAGCTTTTCAGTCAGAGGCCCACAAGATTTAGCTGAATTTCCTACTTTTACCATCCAGAGGTCTACAAGCCCCTGCATCTTGTCAGGATCTGACTCATGACATCATAATGACCACAAGCTCCTGATCTACCCCTGCTCCTGGGTGGATCCCACTTCAGCCATCCTGAGGATCCAAACAGGAGCTCCTCTTCTGTTTGGATCCTATTTCACCTCACATGGCCCTGTCATTTTGAGACGCACAAGCCCCTAGTCCCTGTCTGAAATCTACAGGCTCCTAGATCTCCAATGCTGAGGTCTTCAAGATACATATTATTCTGGTGCCCACAAACTTGTACTTCCCTTCAGAAACCTACAAGCTTCAACCCTTCCGCTTCTGAAATGTACAAGTCCCTGTTCGGTTCCTATTTCATGTCCTATGTTTACCATCCTGCAGTCTACAAGCTCCTTTCCCAGTTTGGATCCTAATTCAGCTCCTATAACTTCCACCCTGAAGCCTAAAAATCCCCTGCTTCCATTTATATCCTACTGTACCTCATATGTCTATGCCCACCATCTTGAGGACTACAAGCTCCTGCTCTTGTTTGGCTTCTAAATTACCTCCCAAGTCTGCCATTTTAAGATCTACAAGCTCTTGCTCATTTTTGGATTTCACTTCAGGTACTCTGCCTACCATCCTGATGTCTACAAACTCCTGTTCTACGAGCTCTTGCTCCCAGGTGAATCCTACTTCAACACCTACTGTACGTTTATGACTACCATCTTACATTTACGGCATTTGGCCGACGTCCTTATCCAGAGCAACTTGTGTTTATCTCATTTATACAATTGAGCAGGTTGAGGGGTAAGGGCCTTGCTCAAGGGCCCACCAGTGGCAGTTTGGCAGTGTAGAGATTTGACCTCACAACCTTCCGGTCAGTAGTTCAACATTTTAACCACTGCCATCTTAAGATCTACAAACTCCTGCTCCTGTTGGAACATACTTCAGCTCCCGAGTCTGTAATCCTGAGATCTACAAGCTCCTGCTCCCTTTTGGAACCTACTTCACCTCCTATACATACGCCTACCATCTTGACATCTACAGGCCGCTACTCCAGTTGGATCTTACCTCAACTCCCATCTTGAGGTCATTCAAGCGCCTACTCACGTTTGGATCCTACTTCAACTCATACATCTTCCAGTATGAGGTCTACATGCTCCTGCTCATGTGTAATGGACTGCTTCAATACGAACTATGTTCAAGATAGGAGATTTACAGTAAACGCACAGTACACTTAATGCCAACATACCTAGACTCACATCCTTATTGCTAGCACTTAACTGAGAATTCCTAGACTGGTAAAAGAAAGAAAGAAAAAAAACTAACGGAAAAAGTTGGGCTTCCTGCTACACAGTGTTTGATCTCTATTCTGTTCTGTAAGCACTTTCTAAATGCAAGTGCCTCACATTTACATTTATTCATTTGGCAGATGCTTTTATCCAAGCTGAGCAGATGAAGGGTAAGGTCTTTGCTCAAGGGTCCAGGAGCAGATTGACATTAGGGTAATTTAAACTAATAACCTTTAGATCAGCATTCCAGAGCCTGAACCACCGACACACCACCAGTGCCTTAAAGCATCCACAATATACGCAAAGGTGATCTTGAGGAATCGTCGCTGCCTCGGAGCTAAACGCATAGAAATACACCTTGATGTCAGCAGAAACATGCTCGATAGTGTAAAGGATGGTGAAAAGCAGACAAACAAATCTCATTTGTCGATTATCAGACCATTTACTAGCCCCGAGCGCTCGGCTCAATCTAAATCTTAACAATGGCTTTTCACAATTCGGTGTGGCGGAAAGCTTCTGGCTGTCGGTCTTTAAACGCTCCACAGGAAGAAATTTTTTTGATTTTATTTTTCTTTATATTTCACAAAGTAGTATACATGATGGAGCTTGGTAAAGACAAACGTCTGCACAGCTCATTGGAGCCTTTCGGGTATTTGTTCTGGCTCTCTGTCGGAAATGCAGATCCCACCCCCCTCGGGGCTTTGCGTGCTCTCTTTAATGGGCAGATTCATCAGAGTCGGTCCTGTCTCACTGCTCATTCAGGTTAATTGTGTTTCTTCACACATGCGCTCACCGTCCTTCTCAAAGCTAAGCCAGTATTACAGAGTCATGCTGAGACTGTCGAGAGGAGAGTTGATAGTTTCAATCAGAACGTTTCTGCACATGACTTTTCCTAAAGCATGTCCGGTGGACATTTTTAAAAAAAATTTTTTAAATGTGAACCTGTCAGAAAAGACTAACTGGTCTGCACTTATATAGCGCCTTTTTAACCTTAGTGGGCCGACAAAGTGCTTCACACTGGTTCTCATTCACCCATATACACACACACACACACACCCCAATGGTAGCAGGGCTGCCATGCAAGGCGCTAACTTTCCATCAGGAGCAACTTGTGGTCCAAGGACACTTCGGAATGTGGAGTCACGTGGGCCAGGAATCGAACCGCCAACCCTACGATTAGCGGACAACCCGCTCTACCACCTGATCCACAGCCGCCCAACTACCTCCTGAAATGCAAATAAACAAGATGTATACCAAAATAATAAATAAATGCTCGACTGTCCGATTACCCTTTATCGTTTGAGAACGAATGTGAGAAAACATGAAGTTTTTACATGAAGCGACTTGCACCAAAGCGCACCATTATCGGGTTAATACCTTGCAGTGTGTTTACACCAGAAAGATAAGGAAAGCGTAAAGTAATCTGGATGCTTACAAGCACTTTCCCCAGCAGAAAGGTGGGAAATGTTTGCTTTTATAATGCGGATGACATCGGTATTGTGCGTGGTGAATCTGAAGCCAGTCGAACGCTGTCTGAAACACACTCCGCGTGCTTCGAGCTTGCACATGTATGTTTGGGAGAGTCAGATCGATAGAGGTTAAGTTTTTTATGTGAATGAATGCTTTACAAGGCTGAATATTCAGCTGTTGAGGATACGACATGCCGCATTAAATGTCTGTTAGACCCTGATACGGTTTGTTGACTCGCGCCTAATTATGCGATATTTCATAAACGTTGTGATGAAACGCATGCTACAGACCCTGGAGTTATCGTGCGTCCGGTCGTCTCTCTTCACCGCAGCAGTCCAGGCGTTTTGCTGCGCCTTGGCTTCAGGAAATCGATACACTTTCATTTCTGAAGTTCGTTCCTGGCCTGAGGGAACGTCCAACAACTGAACGACATTAGTCCTCATTTTAATTTAGACATCCTGTCTCGGAGTACGGTTCTTCGCTAGTGTTTAGATCCAGTTTACTGTCAACCAAATATGTTCCAGGAACAGTGCTGTCATTTCCTGCACTACATCTACATCACTATATCACCAACACCACACTTGTGCTCTGTGGTGTGATCTCTTCGGGCCAAAAACAGGAAGAGAGAAATAGAAAAGACAGACAGGGGACTGAAAGGTCAGGGAACGCTTCCACACTCTGCGGGACAGTCGGCCATGCCATCACGCTCCAGGAGACGTGGGTAGTCACATAGAAAAATGTAATTTGCTCAGAATGTTGGCTCCTCTAGCCTTTGGGGTGCTGGACGTTCCTCCTAAGAGCCTTGGACATATTGTCCACCATCTGGTGCCCATCCTCAATCACTGCACAGTACCGAGAGACCACAGTAAGGACGGCCAAATATTACTCACCATGGCTCATCCACCTGCCTTTATACAGAACTCAAACAGAGCAACTGATGAGTCTCAAATCATCTGCGAATCGCACAGTCCACAATCCGCTCGCCCTTTCAGTACTTAAACCGAAACGATTTACTTCAGTACGATCTTTTTTTTTTTTTTACACTCATGACCTTGCCATGGTACATCCTGTAGAGAGTTTCTCAAGTCCAGCAGCCATATGTAGAACGTAAGCGCTAGCGTAGTATAGTTTGAACGTAAACCCTCACTACACTGGCGTTTTCAGACTTCTGGAAAATTTACAGTCGCACCACGTAGCATAGTTTCAACATAGCCTTTAGCTATGACTTAAATCAGTAAATATTAACGTGACGCTGTATTCTGTCCCGTCGTTCAGTATGTCCGAACGCAGATCACGTTTTCAGACGCTTGGTTGCTAAAACGCCACTAGATGAGAAGCATTGTTGCATAAACCAAGCGAAGAAGTACAAATACAAGTGGAACTCAGGTGGAACTGGCTTCTGTGATGCAGAATTTCAAGCTTTTCCTTCTTCCAGAACATCTCATACGCCTCATCGAGAGCTTGAGAATTACAGTAGCTAATCAGCTGGACTGAGAAACCCTCCTACAGACAATCTGGGAATAGATATGACCAAATGTATACATTTCTGAACAAACAAAGTGCAACAAAAAAAAATATAACACTGACATACTTATTTGATCATGGATCCATGACTGATCTCTGTTCCTTTGGTCATGATGTTTTGTCCTTAAGTTTTTCTTCTCAGCAAGCCTTGGGCATTATCTATACGGTCTAGAGAGCGTCTCCTTGCAAGCAAACATCATTATAAAATCCGGCATAAGGTCATTTCACGCAAACCATCTCATTTACTATAACCTGGCTCTGGGGCTCCTGATTCTTCAGTCGTCTTACTTCGGATGAAACGGCAGTGTTTGGATGGTCATCCAGAAAGATTTACAATTTTGGTGACTCCGGTGGGACGGTGACGTACACCGTCCGTGTGCTGTGACGACCCAGATGACAGACATCACCACCATCTATCTGATCTGTGAGCCTGTGATGAGTGATCCTGTCCCTATGGTCCAGACAAACATACGCTGAAGCAAAATAAAAATAATAACTGCGCGAGTTGGATTTTAAAAACAATCCATCTCCAGCTGAGATTAATTTTGAACTGGAGTGATGTAGCTGAGGTTGAGGAACTGTCAGAGTCACACATCATTCTGAAACAAAATGCTGGCATTTTCAGTTTAGGCCACGCCCACTTTGGGATCAAAACCACCATACTGAGCAGATAATGAGTCTTTATTGGTCACATATACATTACATACATTACAGTGAAATTCTTTTCCCAGCATGTTAGGAAGTTGGGGTCGGAGGGCAGGGTCAGCCACGATACAGCGCCCCCTGGAGCAGAGAGGGTTAAGGCCCAACAGTGGCAGCTTGGCAGTGCTGGGGCTTGAACCCCCTTAACTGCCAAACCACCACTGCCCCCCAATTCAGACACACCTATGCTACACCACGGCTGCCGAACAGGCCTCATTACACACAAAAAAATCTATGTAGTGATCAATAACACACCTCCCCTCCTCCTTAATTTGTTCATTTATCAGCATTTATCTGAAAGGTTAAACAGTTACAGCATCACCTACACAACAGATTGCATTTCATTACAAAAAAAAAAAACAACTAAGTTTCTCATTCCTGCTTTACACATTTCCCGCCGTGACCACCAAACTGCCAGCTCCAAGGACAAACCTTGGAGTCAGCTGAGAAAGTTATATCGTGTGTCAGTAAGCAGGCATGTCAGCAGGATCACTAATGAGCCCTCATTCCCAGACTTTACCCATGGCAACTCTTCTCCTCTCAGAGTAACGCTTTACAAAAACCCATTAAAAGTGGAACCAGCAGGCATCCGAACAACCCGTTGCCCCAGCCATACAACGCTGCCTGGTTCTTTCCACGTGAGAAGACCAAAATATGGTCGGGGTGGGGAGGCTGAGGGGTTAAAGTGTGACCTGTAAATCCCTGAACAGACCTGCTGATGAACAAATGATTCATATTCATAAAGTGAGTTTAATTAGCCCGGCCATCCAGCGTTTTTAATTTATTCTCCTGCTGTACTATGGAGCTAATGAATTACAGATCCGAAATTTTTTATTTAATTATTTATTTTTTTGCAGATCTGATTTAATGAGATTATTCATTAAACGAGTTGGGGAGGGACGGACCTGCAATTTTATCTGGTCATTCTAGAAATCATGCATAATAATGCTAACAAGTCAAATTACAGAAAAGCAAATGTGTGTAAATAATAATAATAATAATAATAATAATAATAATAATAATAATAATAACAAATGGTCATTTTGGCATTTGTTCACTGATTCGCAGTTAAACAGCTTGCTTTAGTTCCAATCTACAGGAAGAAACACAACATGCTAAACATTTAAACCTCCAGCTCTGGAGATCTGGAACAATATACAATACATTTCGCTTAATAGATCTGATCGGATCTGTTTGTCTGAGACATGCTTTGACGTATTTTTGTCAGCAAACCTACTTATTGCAATACCTACGACGCATCGTGGAAAACATTTCTACTGTATATCGAGCACCACTTTTCCCCCAGCGCCTGATTTCTGGACTGTATTAATGCACGACGCTGTCGAATTCTCCAATCTGACTGGGCAGAAGGTGCGACCGCCAGCAGCTGTGACCGAAGCGCAGCTGCAATATGTTTTAATAAGTTATTGTTTCTATAGTAACAGCTCCTTCATGTTAACACTCCAAATAAACAGATTTTGACAAATCTTTGATAGGCTGACGTTTTCTGTCAGGAGGCATTGGCCGAGTTTAAACGTATGGAAGGAGTCTCCAGTGTCAGTGCTTTGTAACGATCAGGTAGAACTTTACATGTTCCTGACACAGGGAAGACTTTAGTAGCATGACGAGCTGCGTTTATAGCTGCTATAACGTGAGCTAGAACTGGAACGTTCTTTAGTAATTAAAAGATTGTAATCGTTGGCAAGTTGTTGCGGTATAAGAGGAATAAAACCCTCGAGGACGTGCTGTCTCAGTGTTCCACTATGATCTCGTGGACATTTTTCCTGACAGTAATTGAGCCGCGTGCATAAAGTTCCCAGTATTATTATGACGCTCTCGGTAAAGATCCGCATGCTAGTAAAGCTGGAATGGGGATTTTTATTTGAAATCCTCGGGAATCGAACGGGGAAGGTGGTGCTGTCAGGGCAGTCATACAGGAATGGAGCTCGTATTCCGCGTTCAGGCCTTATCGCTCGGGAAATGAATCTCGGCTCCGGTGACAGCACGCGGAACAGAGTTTCAGCTCAAACTCCCAAAATAACCATGCACACGGCTGAAAAGTGTCCCTGCCCCGCCCCATCTCATCCTTTCGCCCTCTTATTAAATTTAGATACACCATGAGTAAGAGATAGCTACGAGTAAATAACACAAACGTTCGAAAAAGGGAATGAGCAGGCAGCCGACGCACGGGTGGATATCCCCAGTCATGTCACACACACACACACACACACACACAGATGGCCTGCAGTATGCTGACTCACAAACTCCCTATCTCAGATCAAACATCACCTCCAGCTCATTCTGCGTGTTTGCTCACGGCCAATGAGAGGCCAAAAGCCGGAAGCCAGTTGCATTTTAATATGCGAGCGATAATCAAACATGGCCGTGTCTGTGTGTGTGTGTGTGTGTGTGTGTGTGTGTGTGTGTGTGTGTGTGTGTGTGTGTGTGTGTGTGTGTGTGTGTGTGTGTGTGTGTGTGTGTGTGTGTGTGTTTCAGTGAGGCAGACGGTAAAGAAAGCAGCTAAATGTACTTTGATATTTCAGACTCGATGAAGCCACTTCTACCCTCGACTTCACAAGGCAACGCTGAGAAATGTCTTTTCTTCCACCTTCAGCTTTATATCACAGTGTATGATGTGTAGAAATTTTTTTTTTTTATTTTAAAGTCTAACACACCTCCAAATGAATTCCTCCCACAGTTATTTTTGTCTTTTAAAGCTAAATATATTCTGTGCACTGTGGCAGAGCGCATTCCGTCGAGCTGTGTAAAAACAACAACAAAACAAAACAACAACAACAACAAAAAAGCACTACAAGAGCCGCGGGTTGCGCATCGCTATTCGATCCCTCTCAGATCAAAGCAGCAGGCGATGAGGAGTCGAATATGGAGGAAAAACCTCGCGGGAGCTGATGTAGACATCTCCGTTCATCAATAACGTATAAGTAGTTCTTGTCCAACGCGGATTTCTCAGTTTCAGAATCGATGGAAAGATTAAAGGACTGGGGTTTAAGAATCGATAGCGTAAGATGATACGCAGAATTATTATTTAGACATTTATTACACTGATTTATTTATTTCCACTGGTGAACAGTGCAGCCTAAAAAGCATTCCAGCTGGAAATGTCATTTGCACCCTGTGTACAGCTATCGACGGCCGTGTGGTCTGATAGTACTCGCGCAGTCCGTGGTGCGTTAAACGTTTGTGTTCACGAAACATTTCCGTTCCGCTTCAGAGCAGAAAGTAAAAAAACGCAGAAACGAGCACGTTCGTACCTTCCTGTAGACGATCATGTTGGGCGAGTCCTCCTCGGGATCGGCCGTCCCCGGCGCCCCCTGCGCCCCCGGCGCCCCCGGCGCCCCCGGCGCACCCTGCTCCTGCGAGGCCTGGGCCATGCTCTCCTCTTTGTCCCCCTCCACGACGATGTGACTGCAGCTCAGGGCCTGAAAACCGAGAAGAGATCAATCACATGGACCGGATCCCGGGGAGCTTTCCAACAACGAAGCGCTTTGAAGGCAACAAATTACCCATCTGCAGCCGTTTGATCGCCGTGAATGCCAACAGATTAACATTTCATAAGCTCGATACAATGTGGCGGAGGGGGAGCCGAGCAGTATGAGTTTATACAGACAAAAGCACTGAACATCTGTTACGATTGGACAATGAGGGAGGAGATAAAAGAATTAAAAATACATTCGGAAAATTGTTAAAACAGCACGGGCGCCGCTTTCGCGCTGTGAAACTCCAGCTGTCTCGCGCGCGCGGACATTTTCGGTGCACATTTCAGATTTCGGTGTTTCTTTCCCAAATTGCACACATATCATCATCAGAAGCAGCGATAAAACACGGGATCCTTCCAGTTATTGTTCACTTTACAGTTACAGAAATTATTACGCTCTTAAAATTGTCTTTAACATAATTTAGGTAATGTTTGGTGTAGAGCTTTACTTGCACTTTACACTTGTGGAGCCTGACTTGCGGAGAAATGAATCTGTTGTCAGAAATCCAGGAATAAAACGCTTCAGGACATTTTGTTACAGGAGATTGATCAACGTCGGGGTGGTAAAGGTAACGCTGGATCGTCTCACCACCCCATCGCTGATCGTTTTACCGTAACAGGACGACACGGAGCGTTTAACTCGGGTCACGCTTCTCTAGCAGCATGCACTTGAGGTCATGCTAGCACATTATCACATCCAGAATAATGATTTATAGATTCGGAGACACACACACACACACACACACACACACACACACACAGACGTATGGCCATCAGTAGGATTTGATTACCGTGTATGTGTGTGTGTTTATTGACGGTGGTCCGTAACTCTCGGACACGCTCAGAGCATGCAGCAGGAGAAAGGGTGCAGGACGCTGAGCAGGACAGACGGTGAGGACAAATAAGTCCGATTTTAGAAGCGAAGACGGAATCCATTTTGAAAGCAAACGAGGAAATGATCACGAGATCAATCAGCTAGAGAAGACAACCAAACGCGTGGTTTTAACCTCGTAACACATTTCTGCTGCTTTGTACACCGTGAAAGGAATTTTATCTGGAAAATGGAAACCAACAGCAGCCATTTTTTCCTGCTCCTACTGTGGGATTTCCTCCAGAGACTGACAATCAATACGACAGGATATAAAGCAGGGTTTCAGCCGCTGCTGTGGTTGCTGTCGACGGGTTTTTTCCTTCCCTGTGACACGATTGAGCTGTCTGCTACGTGGCTGCGTGCAATGTTAAACCACCCACTGTTCTTCAGAAAAATCCTCCAGCTCCTGCACATTCTTTACTTTTCCAGCATCTTCTGTAGAGTCGATCGCTTTCCATCAGCGTCTATATGACGTCGAGATCCGTCTTTTCACGCTGAGGACGACCGAGGGACTCGTACACGACTATCACAAAAGGTGCAAACGTGCACTGACGCTCAAGAAGGCAACACGATACATTAAGAACCCGGGGGGGTGTAAACTTTTGAACAGGATGATCAGTGTAAATTGATATTATTTTGTCTTCTGGGAAACATGTAAATATCTTATGCAGCTTCTGAAGGGTGGTACTAAATAAAAAATAATAATAATATAATAATAATAAAATAACAATTGACGTCGATCATCCTGTTCAAAAGTTTACACCCCCCTGACTCTTAACGTTCTGTAATTGCACCTTTTAACAGTCGTGTACGAGTCCCTCAGTCGTGTACGAGTCCCTCAGTCGTCCTCAGTGTGAAAAGATGGATCTGAACATCATATAGCCGCTGATGGAAATATGCAGAAGATGCTGGAAAAGTGAAGAATGCGCAGGAGCTGGAGGAATTTTCTGAAGAACAGTGGGCGGTTTAACTGCTCAGGACGAACCAGGGATTCTGGATTCTGATTGGTCAGTCGGTGTTGATTAATTATCTATAACAGCAGCTGTGACGGCAGTGCAGCTGCAAATCACAACGTTATAATCAATAATGCGCTGGTTCTGGTACAGTAGTGTTTTTTTAGTAACCGAGTTTTCTGTAAGGGGATGTTTATTTAACGTTTAGGGAAGGAGTCTCCAGTGCCAGTGCTTTGTAACAATCAGAGGTAAAGCTATAGCTTTTTATTCAACATCTTCAGGACGGAGACGTTTACGCTTTGCATATTTCGCCCTCTTATTAACTTCAAGAGAACGTCTTATTAACTTCATGGACGTCCCTTAACATTAAATGTAGCTATAAACGGATAAAAAAAAAAAAATCATGATGTGCTGTTTTTTAAAATAAATAAATAAATTGCGATCATTGCCGAGGAATAAAACACTTCAGGATGTGCTGTTCTAGGAAAATAACTCGTCATCACCCTGTTGTTGATTATTTTCTGGGAACAGCATGACACACTGTGTTTTTATTCACTTTTACTTACATAAATGACAAAATATGCACAGCTTATATTCAGAAGCTGAAGCTCCCTCGATCTTTACAGACGATCCAAGAGACACGGTCTTTTAACGAATCATGCCCGATGCAGAGACGTAATGAAATTTCACTCCAGATGAAATGTTATGCACTACATTAAATATCTTATTGTAAGATTATATTGTATTGTACTAAAAGCACCTCGAGATGTGAGATATTGGCAGTATAAGGTGCTATATCAATAAACTGCGTTATTATTGAGTCTCACACGGTCCCTGTTCATGTCTCACCTCATCTTCTGTGTGTTAGTCATGCGCTTATCTGTTAATAAATACAAGACGGGGCTTTTAAGGAATACTCTGGTGTGCTTTCCATCTGTAGTGTGTGTGTGTGTGTGTGTGTGAGTGAGTGTGTGAGTGAGTGTGAGAGAGAGAGAGAGAGAGAGAGAGAGAGAGAGGGAGAGAGAGAGAGGGAGAGAGACACTGGAATTTAACACATTTTCCAGCAACAAGAAACCCACTTTACTCCAGAACGGAGTGTAAGGGCAGTTACTTATATGTTGTACCCATGTAGTATAATCTATAACATACTCTATAACATACTGTATACTCTAACACACTCTATAACACTAACATACTCTAACATATACTCTATAACATACTCTATAACACTAACATGCTCTAACACACTCTAACACTAACATACTCTAACATATAATCTATAGCATACTCTAACACTAACATAATCTATAACACTAACATACTCTAACATATACTCTATAACATACTCTATAACATACTGTATACTCTAACACACTCTAACACTAACATACTCTAACATATAATCTATAACACACTCTATAACACGGTAAACTCTAACATATAATCTATAACACACTCTATAACACTAACATACTCTAACATATAATCTATAACACACTCTATAACACTAACATACTCTACAACACTAACATACTCTAACATATAATCTATAACACTCTATAACACTAACATACTCTATAACACTAACATACTCTAACATATAATCTATAACACTCTATAACACTAACATACTCTATAACACTAACATACTCTAACATATAATCTATAACACACTCTATAACACTAACATACTCTACAACACTAACATACTCTAACATATAATCTATAACACTCTATAACACTAACATACTCTATAACACTAACATACTCTATAACACTAACATACTCTATAACACTAACATACTCTAACATATAATCTATAACACACTCTATAACACTAACATACTCTAACATATAATCTATAACACTCTATAACACTAACATACTCTAACATATAATCTATAACACACTCTATAACACTAACATACTCTAACATATAATCTATAACACACTCTATAACACTAACATACTCTAACATATAATCTATAACACACTCTATAACACTAACATACTCTAACATATAATCTATAACACACTCTATAACACTAACATACTCTAACATATAATCTATAACACTCTATAACACTAACACTCTAACATATAATCTATAACACACTCTATAACACTAACATATAATCTATAACACACTCTATAACACTAACATACTCTAACATATAATCTATAACACTCTATAACACTAACACTCTAACATATAATCTATAACATACTCTATAACATACTGTATACTCTAACACACTAACACTAACATACTCTAACATATAATCTATAACACACTCTATAACACTAACATACTCTAACATATAATCTATAACACACTCTATAACACTAACATACTCTAACATATAATCTATAACATACTCTATAACACTAACATACTCTAACATATAATCTATAACATACTCTATAACATACTGTATACTCTAACATATAATCTATAACATACTCTATAACACTAACATACTCTAACATATAATCTATAACACACTCTATAACACGGTAAACTCTAACATATAATCTATAACACACTCTATAACACGGTAAACATATACTCTATAATGCACTGTCTATAACGCACCTAGAACAATCTATATCTTACTCTATAAGTGATCCATAAGGAGAGCTTTGGTAGGATTTCTCATGCCACGCCTCATCCTCTCAGCTTAATTGTTTGACTGTCGTGAACCTAGTTTTGTATTTTTACACCGTAGAGTCGACATGTTTCAAAATTGATGCTCTCTATCATCATCATGTGACGGAGTTTACCATC
>NC_030440.2:17335788-17388288 GCF_001660625.3 Ictalurus punctatus | reverse complement strand
TCCGTCTCTCTCTCTCTCAAAAAAAACACAACGCAGCTTGTCGTTTTACCAAGAAACCGGATTCGACATTCACAAAATCACCGAAACTGGAGACTCCTTCCATCGATGTTTCCATAAACCAAAAAAACCCACGAATAAATCGTCACCAAATCGACGATCACACACATTTTTTAAAAATCCCTTTATGTGGAGTGTCGTCCTGCGAACGGGCGGTTACTATAGAAACGTATAGATAACGTATCGGAACGAACGCGTTACTACAAACCCTGCGCTAAAGTCCGTAAAGCTGCGGTTCTGGAAAATTTAATCAACACCTCCTGACCAATCAGAATCCAGAATTCAGCAGCGCTGCGGAATAAAACAGGTTCGGAGCGTCGAGCATCGGCCTGTTAGACTTCCTTTAGGAGTGAGTTAAGGGTAAACAGATTTCTTGTTCACACACACACACACACACACACACACACACACACACACACACACACAAACTATACAGTAAACCAAGATTAGTGTGTAAAACACTGGATTTTTTTTTCTCTAATGCACTACGGACTTGAAGGCGTTTTAGTCGATATCCGACCTGACCCTTCATGGAAGACCGAAGACGTTCTCACAGACCGGGAGCAGTAACAAATGAACCCCGCGTCTTGTCCCATCAGGCTCCACAGAGCTCAGGACGCTGATGCGGTGATGACTCTAACGACACGCAGCTCTCTCTCAGCAGACAGCTGGACCTCCACGACACTGACCAAGCGGTCAGATGTTTCTCCACATCCTCTTCGCCCACTCCCAGAGGCTTTCCACCACCCTTCAACACATCCACAGCACGCCACTCGGGGAGTTAAAAGCATTCGTTTTATTTTCTCCTCGGGTTCAGAAGACAGGAAATGACGCAAGCTCGAAGTCGAATGCGTAAATCGAGGAACCTGCAGCGCTCGCGGACGGCCGGGGCCGCGGCGACGTGACTCACGAGTGCAAACAGTGTCGTAAAAAAACATCGTAATAGATTAGCACACCGGGGCCATGTGAGTGTGTGTGTGTGTGTGTGTATGTGTGTGTGTGTGTGTGTGTGTGTGTATGTGTGTGTGTGTGAGCCAGGAGATAAGAGCTGATAAACAAACACCTCAGACAGGATCAGGTCCGTTTGATGAGGAAATTACGTACGTCATATACGTACGCACGACTAGAACACCGGTCTGGGACGTCAGCGTCATGGTTGTTTTTGTTTTCTTCCTCCAGCTAGGCAGAGCTTTCTCCAGATAAACACCAAGGCAACTTATTCCTAAAAAAAAAACCCCAAACAAAACAATAAAGTTGGCCGAGTTTGAACACGACGAGCGTCACCATCAGATAAGTCTGAAAATCTACAAGCAGAAACATCTCATCCTCGTCGCCTCCTCGTCGTCCTCACGCGGTCTTCACCGACGGGAACCATGTTGATCCGACGTCCAACGTTAACGTCGTAAAGAATCGAGTGTAAAAGGTTTGTACGCTTTTTATTTCTTGTCGTAAAAAAAAACAAACAAAAAAAACAGGTTTATCTGATCGAATCAGAATTGCATTTTTTTACTGAACGCTCCTGATTACGGTGTTTAATGGCGTACACCGCGCTGCTTTCGAATTCGTTATGCTGCTTTCGTTTTCCCCGAAGGCGGCTCGGACGGTAGTGCGGGTTCATATTAACTCGCTCGTTATCGTTTCTATAGCAACGGCTCATTCGTCCAGACTCGTCCGGCGGACGTGGATGCGCCACGTAAGCTGATCAGAACGCGCGTGTACTCATCGATCGGTTGACGGTTCCTCGAGACGTTTATTTAAGGAGTCTCCGGCGTCAGAGGCAGAGATGGAAGTAAGTTTCTCCGACATTTTCAGGACAGAGGCGTTTACGCTCCTTTGCGCTTTCTCAGTAACATGACGAGCTGCGTTTGTTCGGTTTTCGTCTTAACGCCGAGAAGGAAAAAGTGAGGCTAGTGAGGGAACAACTCGTTCACAGCTGCTACAACGCACGTGAGAGCGAGAACTCGTTTTCACGGGCGATCGGCATCATTAAACGCGACGAGAAGCGGATAGAAAGTCCGATGTTCCTTTTGTTTTTCAATTAAATCGTCATCGTCGGCAAGCTGCTGTCGTTTTTAAAGGGATCAGAACGCGTCCCGACGTGCTGTGTTAGAAAAATAATCCGTGTCAGGGTGGGAACTCGAGCCGTCTGCAGGCGTTGCCGTGACAGCGGTGGCTCAGTGGGTAAGGTGTTGGTCTGCTGCTTGTGAGTTCAAACCCCAGCATTGCCAAGCTGCCATTGTTGGGCCCTTGAGCAAGGCTCTTAACGCTCAAGTGCTCAGATGTAGGAATGAGATAAAAGTCAGTCACTCTGGATAAGAGCGTCTGCCGAATACCGGTAACGTAACGCTGTAGGGTAAATTCAAGACCCTGAACCGCGAGTACTTACAGACATTTATCAATTTCCCGCGTTGTTTATTTCCCCCAACACAGCTCGCTTTTAGTCATCACCGACGCTATAAAGATGTCAAAAATAGCGTGAAAGCAGCATTAATTCTTTCGAACAAAAGCTTGAAATTTGCCAGAGCTGGAGCGTAAACATTTCAACCCGTTGCTGGATTTTCAGCTCGTGAAATGAACAACACTGAAAGCCTGAAATGGCAGAAAATCTCATTTCACTGATCCCAGTCATTACCGCCTCATTGTCGCAGGTGAAGTGGATTCATTAGAACGAAACCCCGGTTTTCTGGCCGTGCGCCGCGGTGCTAAATTGGACGCCGGAATGGGCCACGCGATGCAAAGCGATGGCGTTATTTTATCTGTAACCGAGCTGCCGAGGAGAGCGATTTAGGCGAGCGGGCTCGTTAGTTTATTTTGTAGCGCATGATATAATAGAGCCGAGTGTCTCGGGTTTAAAAATGGAAGGAGTTTATGCAGTAATTCACTCCATGATATCTTCAGCTTCTGAGAGGGCTCGTTTTAAGCGGCACGCGGGTAAACCACGTGGCCGGGTCACTGACCATTGGTCAGAGGTTGCCAGGAAGGGTCGATAAAACCGATCCGATTCCGTGAACCGTATTCCTGCTACACTTGTGCTGCTACATTACCCAAGAGCTTACAGTTTACAGTCCATGTTGTGTGTATCTATTGTCCTGGGCATTTATTATTTTGCACTCGTGTATACTGTTCCATGTTGCACCACGGTCCTGAAGAAATTTCGTTCCACATAGAGGGCTGACAATAAAAACCCACTTGACTGGATATGACGCAGAATTCATAGTTGACTCAGTGAATGCGAGCCGTCCGGTCCGTGAGGCAGTGCCGCAACCCCAAACCATAACATTTCCACCACCGTGCTTCACAGTTGGTATGAGGTGCTTCTCCTGAAAAACTGCCTCTGGTCCTGTAGTTAAATGTTTAGGTTTTAGAGACTTCTTTTTGCGTCAGACGGTCTGCTCTCGGGCTGAATGCGCAGGGACGGCCGGTCCTGGACTAATTGGCAGTCGTTTGAAATCCGCACCGTTTGCAGACGGTTTTCCTTACAGTGTTACGATGTATTTCAAATCATTTGGATATCTTTTTAAATCCCCCTGCCAGTCTCAAATCACAAGGAACAAAAACAGTCAAAACGACGCACGCAGAGATTTTCAAATACTGAGCGTGATATAAATGTGGACGTGCTTCGGTTCTTTTTATTCTTCTAAGGCAGGACTCTGGCGGTTTGTTCGGGAATGTCACCGATTTTATTTGATACTTTCCGATTACCGTTTCGAATCGTTCCCTGGCTCTGTAGAAAAGTCAGTATGTTCTGGTTTAGGGTGTGGGTGCCAGAGCTGTTTTCCCGACCCACTCTTAACGTGTTTCTGCCTGTTCATGTCTTCAGTAAGACTTAAAGCACACGTGTGTCGGGTTTTCAGTCGTCAACGAGGCTCGTTTAAATCATTTAACTGCAGCAGGTTAGAGGGACGCGAACTTTTGAGCTCCCGATCGAGACCCGGTGGTCATATTTAAGCTGTATGTTATAACCGTGTTTCTGTCGGTAAGCACGAATGAACGTAGAGTTTTGTCTGATTGTTGACTTTAATGCTGCAATCCATCGTGTTCAGAAACGGGGTTATTTTTTCTAAAACGTGTCCTGGAGCAAAACATGGACGCCAAGAGCAAGGACACGTCGGAGGTTGGGTTTCCGGGTTCCGCGTACAAATAGGTGCTTGTCGTAGGGGGCGTGGCTAGACAAGTTGACCACTAATAGGTCACATGACTAGGCTATAACTGTACGTAGGTGGGTTAGAACTCAATAACTTCTCTAAAACACCGGGAAACATCCGAGTATCTCCGACTTCTCTTCTGTCGCGCCGTTTTAAACCGGGTTTCGGTCGTGAGGCATCATCGAGTGAAAACAAAATAAACAAACAAACAAACAACGTAACACCTCAGCGGATTTAACGCCGACTTTGAGAATAAGTCGATTCAGACGGGATATCGTATAATTACCTGGAGTTATTTCTACAGGGTGAAATACAGTCAAGTCTTTCCAGACACGTGCACGAACAGTCCGTAGAAATGACCGACGCGATGGAGTCGGATGGAAAGAATTTCTCTCACCTCCACGTGTAAAAACGTGTAAAACTAATCCGGTCTGAATAGGGCTAAGGGCACGAGCTTACTTTACACACCCATGGCCGAGTGCATGGATCAGCCCTTTAACCGCCAGGCCGGATTAATAACTCACAGTGCGGAGGAGAAACAGGACGTCCTGAGAACATGCCTGAAAGACAGATGTGCGGAGGAGAAGCAGCCAGATCACACACCGAATCATGACGAATCAAATCCGCCGGTTTCCACGCTCTGAATCTCGCGCTCCTCCCATCCGATTCACGGTAAAGAAACGAACCTACTGCTAATGCAATAACGAACGCCGACTCACTGCTGCTCTACGACCGGGAAATAAAATGCGCACGCTTTAATAAAGTACCATTTTGGTTTCAAGATACCATTTTAATATTTTATACCTCGGTGATATTTTCCGGTAGAGGATGACTCATTTTCACCAAAATGATCATCTCAAGCTAATTTCTGGCCGTGCTTTACAATTTCACGTTAAAACTGAAAGGCCTGTTCTTCACACACACCGATTCTGGATGTTTAACTGCTGAATATTCTCATCCGAGGGGGTGAAACCGCAGCGCCGCTGAATCCTGGATTCTGATTGGTCAGGTGGTGTCGATGGGTTTTCTAGAACAGCAGCTCTGACAGTAGCGCAGTGCCAGGTTGCATGAATGTTTCTAGAACATCATGCTCGGAAGTGTTCGATTCACAACACGTGAATTTTCATATTGTAAAGAATGCTGGCACTTTTTATCCATTTACAGCTACATTTAATGTTGTGGAATGTTCGCAAGTTAGTTCCTGAGCTCACTTATGTTAGATTACGTCATTCCTTTGCCAGCCTCTCTCTGTTTTTCTCTTTATATTATATTATATATATATTTATTTATTTATCTGTGTGAATGAGCTGTTGCTATAGAAACAATAACGTGTTTGAACGAGCGCATTAATATGCTAATAGACACCTTTGGGCCAATCAGAAGAAGCCTGTGCATGAGCCACTGGCTCTGTTTGCGTCTGCTCTCTATGGATTTCTCTCCAGGCGTCGTAGGATTTGGGGTTTTCACGGTTCATGTGAGACCCGAGTCAGGACAGAAGAGTTCGGTCCAGTCCAGAGGTTTAGCGACGCTCCTGAGCAGCTCCATGTCTAAAGCTAATGCTGGGTCCCGCCACTGAGAGCTTTCCAGTTCACTCCAGAGCCATGCACTCAGGCCTCACACACACACACACACACACACTTCCCGTTCCATTAAACCCCGCCGCACATCAGCTGGCTTTCCAAGCTCATTGACCCTGTTTACAGACGACCATCAGTTCACGTCACGCCGCGGCTCTTAATGGAGATTGCCGCAGATTTCTCTTTTATAACCATCTCAGATCCTGAAGGTCAGGAATTTGCTAAGACGAGTTCAAACACGAGAAAGGGACCGTTCTTCTTCTTCTTCTTCTTTTCTTTTCGTTTCTTTTCTCCCCCAAACAACAGATATTTAAAAACAGCTGATTTTCTTACAAATATTTGAGGTTTTTCCAAAGTGCACTCTTATTTACAGAAATAAATAAATAAATAAATAACACAAGTTTCCATTACTAATAAAATATAAATAAAATCTTTGTTCATAATGACAGAATTAAATTAAATTTGACATTTTTTATTTATTTATTGCACAGCCAAGAAACCCCCAGGTGTTATTGTTTTATGTTTTATATATCGAGGTTGTAAAATGAAGATCATTTTCAGCATGAAATCCAACATTCTTTAACATTTTTAGGAAACTCCTCTGAAGAAATGAACAAGGAAAATATCAATGCAGCGAGATTTATTTTATTTCAAAGATTTTTTGAAAACATTCTGATTTGGGGGTGAATATAATAATTTTGTGGGCTTTTCTGCATGATATAATAAAAGCACATCCTGAGTCTTTAAGTAATTTATGTCTGACAGATGCTCTAAATGCTCTTTATTTATTCAGTATAATTAGTAAACTAGTTCTGTAAGCAGTTTTGTTTTTTTTTCCCCCCCGCCCAGAACACTGAATTTCCTGGCAGCTGATTGGTCTACAGACCCCACCGATGTACTGTTGAGATTCGAAGTGCTCCGACAGCGTCGATCGACTCTCTAGACTAATCCGGTGCCAGGAAATACCATGTCAAGAACCAGGAAGTGAGAAATAAACCGCATGTGCGTTTGTGTGCGTGTGAGAAGGCTGCGTTCGCTGGTTTTTAATCACAATTTATTCACAATGTTCCATTTTTTTTTAACTTTTATTTTAATGTTGATAAATTCTGGAGTGTAACGATTGAGACTCGGAATCAGTTTAATACACAGGGTGTCCCAGAAGTCTCCATATATAGGGGACTATGTTTACCAGGACCACGCCGGTCGTTCCTTCGTCAGTGGATGTTCCTGGACGTCCGCGTCTTCTCGGTCGGTCCTCGACACGTCCAGTCTCTCTGTATCTGTTAATAAGTTTGGCGACAGCGTCGTGTCTGATGTGTTCGCCACGCTTCCTGTTAAAGTCCGTCGCAGCCTTCATCGCAGATCCGGCCAGGAGAACGATTTCAATACGTTCTCCTCTTGTCAAAGGTGTTCTTCAAGGCTATCTGAAAAAAAACAACATAATATAAACCAAGTATAAAAACATTCTGGTAAAAAAAGTGTTGATTTCCCCTGTGTAAAGTGTAGTTTAGTTCTGTTCGTCACAGAGCGGAAATATGTTCTGAAACTGAGAGAAGCCTCTGCATGGCTGATGTTTTATACAAACTGAGCAAACGGCACTTTTTACAATCACTGCATCGTTATCATTAAAACGGTTTCATCGTGGAAGTTCGTAATCGTTTCGCATCTTCGATATTCCACTGAAAACTCTGTGTTTTATCGTAGAGAGCTCAGACTTCATCACTTCATACACTAACTGAACCCGATTACATCACACTTGATTTGGTAACGAAGAGGGGCATTTACTTTTCCACGCAGGGGCTGGTAGCGTTGGAAAACCGTTCACCGATTCAAATGAATGAAACGGTCATGTGACGCTGCATGTAAGCGCGGTGCTCAGAGGGTTACTGACCGACTCGGAGGACCAGCCGGAGAACAGCGGCGGCACTCGCCGCCTCCTCAGCGACCTCGGCTGATTACTCGCCACGACACGCAATTATCTGGCTGCTGATGGAAAAGACACACGCACACACACACACACACACACACACACACACACACACACACACACACACACACACACACACACAGAGAGCACTCTGGTGGAAAGGATGGAAGAGTGCGAATGCAGTGACGAGCATTTAGCAGGAAAGCACAAGGAGCCGTCACTTTACATCTCGCCTAGGAAATGAGATGGAATTTATCGTCCCAGGATGCAACAGCAGTACACCTCATCCAGACGATTTCACTCTCCACTTCCACGTCATGAAAAACTACAGCACCTCAAATAGTGTTTATTTATTTATTTAAGAAAATGTTTTAATACTGCTATGATGACTGGGAAATCGGTTCTTTAAACCTTTACACTTTACAAATAAAATGAACAGAATCATGTAAACAGTACTTCTCTTCCCGTTAAACATATAACGCTTCGGTATCATCCTTTCTGTTTTTATCGGCGTTTTCAGGAACCGCGCACGTCGTCGAGGCGGAACACGACTCCCGTCGATGAAACACGCGTCGGTCCGGAGAAGGGCGGAGGTGGACGGTCGTCTTCTCCGCGCCGCACGTGATGACGCACGCCAGGAAAGGCGATGTCCGGTTATAAGACGTTTACGTTATGAGGCTCCATCAACTGTTAACATAGCAATAATTAGAATAAATCTATACAAAAAAAAAACAAAAAAAAAAATCTTACAGTGCAAATTAAAGTTTGAATCCGACTGAGAACGACAAAAAGAAAGAAAAAATAAAAAAAAAAAAAGAAAAGAAAGTTAACATTCACATTAAAAGACATCTGATTACTGTGGAATATTGAACAAGGTGAAGAGTAAACAACGGTCGTGGAGCTTAAAAGCTGACGAAAGCATTCGAATATAAACTTCATACATTTTAATTATGTACCGATTGATTCTTTTTTTTTTTGTGGTGTATGTAAAGTTACATTTTTGCCAGTTTTTTTTTTTTTTTTTTTTTTTTTAAATCTGTTAGCTTGCCTTTAAAACTATAAAACAACGTGTTTACGGTTTTGAGATCGAAAAAAAACCCCAAATAAATAAATCTCAACACCAACAGCGCCACCAAGAGGTCCAGTCCTGCTTTGTTTTCTATTTTGTTGTTTTGTTTTTTTTACTAACATGCATGCATTAAAATATAATCCTCCAATCAGGAAGGAAGCTGTTGACGAAAATACTTTCGACTCTTGCGGTGATCTTGACCCTGCTGGATCAAATCCAAACATCTAATCCAAAGAATCCAATCTGCAGGTTACAGCGACAATTCTATATAAATCCTACGAAAACACTCCACGCGACACACGCAAGAACCTGAAAACGTGACTCTCTCACACCACCTAGTGGAAGAGGCATGCAAATACAAATCTTATGTAAATTTAGGTAAATTCGGCCGTAGATGAATAGCATCGGGACTCGCGGGGAAAAGAAAACGTTCTGGGCATTCCGCCAAATCACACATCCGTCACGTTCACGTCCGTGAAAAATCAAGACATGTTACAGTGTGATGTTAGCACAGCGTAACTAGCTAGAACGTCGCTTAAATAGTTACGCTAAGCATCGATGTTTTACCAGCATGGTAGAAAATACAATTATTTATTCGTTTGACTGCTTTAAAAAGTGTCTACTTTTCTCCTTTGGCCTAATTTACATAAAATCTGCAGTTTTTGATATTTGACCTTTGGCAATAATTTTTTCTTTTAAATCTCAAAATCGTAACCCGTCACTCCGAATGAAACATTTTTTGTTTTTTGTTTTTTTTTTTTAAGTCAAATCTTACCCCGGGCAAGCTCAAACCAAACACGGTGAAAATTTTGTTATACACCACACAGCTGGGGGGGGGGGGTGTGACGTGTACATCATTCAAATTTAGGAAATTCATACTCGAACGTTTTTTTTTTTTTCTTTCTCAGCGTTCAAGTTCCACAGAATAGAGCAGGAGCTCTTGTGTAAAACCTTCCTGTACGAGTAAAAGGAGAAGCACGACTCGTTATCGTTAACTCACTCAGGCACGCGGTCTCTAGGGTTTCTATAATGTACAAACCTGAATTGATCAAGTTTTTGGGGCTTTTAGGGTTCTACGTGATTCCTTCGTTAAGTGGCTGGTAGCCAGAAATGATTCAAACGATTCATACGACTCAAATGATTCATACGACTCAAACGATTCTTAGAACAGAATCGATAATCTCCATTCACTGCTGAATATTACATTTTTCTCTAGAGTTGCTTGCGAACTTTTCGAGCTCAGAACAGCCCTGTGTGTGTACTTACTGCAGTATCGGGTCATTAACACACCTGATTGGGGGGTGTGTGTGTGTGTGTGTGTGTGTTTGGGGGGGGTGTCTCAGATTGATGAGAGAAAGCCCAGCACTGAGAGCCAGGATTATCGGCTGAGTAAAGCCCTTCCTCTGAGCAGGCACTCCGGTTTTTTGTCCCGCAATCTCCCCGATTTCTAGAAGGAAACTCAGATATCTACTTCCTGTGCTGATCCGTTTCCTCAGTCAGAATAACTCCAAACCCGAATAACTCACACACACTCACACGCACACACTGAGCCTGAGCTAGATCTCTGATTCCATGAACACAAACGCAAAAGGAGGAAATGATGAACGCTTTGTTTTTGTGGGGTTTTTTTTTTTTGTTGTTGTTGTTTTTTTAAAACTGAAATATAGATTGTAGCGAGTGAAACGATCACTTTTCACCACAAGAGGGCACTAAGGCAACACGACGACGGCAGGCTAGGGCACCACAAAGCACGCGGAAGATAAACAGCATCAGGCTGAAATTAAATGTACAAAATAATAATAATAATAATAATAATAATAATAATAATAATAATAGTAATAATAATACACCTAAATTATGAGCATCTGTCTGGAAAATAAACATTAACGTTCTACTGTACGGATATTTATTTATAATACAAACGGAATAAATTAGTTGTCCCAACAAAAAAAAAACAAAAATAAAAAAAGTAAAGAGAAAACACCCCCCCCCCCCCCCTTTCTTCGAGTTTTCAGCGTTCGTACCACAGACCTGCGATTGCTTTTTACGGAAAATAAGAATCCGACACGGTGAGATTTCATTATTATTATTATTACAGTCCGGTGAAGCTGACGCATTGAGATCATCAGTCTATTGCTTTTGCGTTTGCGGGAGAGAAAAAAAAAGAAAGAAAACAAAATGCCGTCGATGAGTCTGTACTATCAGATCATCTATAATAATAATAATAATAATAATAATAATAATAAAAAAGAAGGGGGAAAAAAAGACGTGGCTTCCTTCCTTGGTTTGTTTGTTGTTGTTTTGTTTGATTGTACTGCTGCGTTGTAGATTCACACCACCAGCCTCACTAATTAGAGAGAAAGGAAAGCAAGAAAAACGCACACCAACTCCGAATAGCACAGTGACCCAGCGAAATTTCACAAACATGGCTCTTGAAGCTCAAAAAAAAAAAAAAAAAAAAAAAAAAAAAAAAAAAAAAAAAAAAAAAAAAAAAGATGTGTCGGGTTCCCCCTGGATGTGAGGAGTAGTGTAGTCGTGATGCACGTGACGGAAGCGACGGACTCATCCCTGCAGGTTGGCGCTCTGAGAAACCTCCGAAGGGAATGACAGAAGTACGAATCGGTCCTCTTGTTAAACATGACGAGAGGGCTGGAGAAGAGCTGATGGTTCCTGCGCCGTATTTCTGACTCGCTTCCAGGAAGTGTTGGCGTGTTGATTGCTGCTCGCGTTGGTCCCGGGTGGAGCTGGATGACGGAGCAGCTGCTCCGGCGGTGCTCTCAGTTCAGGTCGATGGTGTTGAAGACCCACTCTGTGAACTTCTTCAGCTTGGCCGCCGAGTTCTGAGACTCCTCCTGGAGCCTCTGGTTGTCCTCCCAAAGCCGCTTGATCTGAGCCTGAAGCTTCAGCTTCTCCTCTCGCTCCTGCACGGACGGAACATCAGACATCACAAACGTCTCTGGATCTCAAACCTTACTTGTTTTTGTTAAAAATAACAAGTCAAAATAAGCACGGCGAGAATATTTATTTACTTCTTACTTACGTCTTCATTTACTTACTTATTTACTTTATTTCAGATTTTCAGCTATATACTTGTTTTCCCATTTTACTTCATCTACTTTTTAAAATTCTTACCTTCTTATTTAATTACATTGTTATTTATTTACTTACATGATTACTTATTTATTTCCATACATCTTTGTTTAAGTATTTATTTACACTCTTGCTTACTTTCACCCTTATTTAGGTATTTACTTACATTCTGTATTTACAAACATTTATTTACTTATTTACATGTATTCTTTAGGTTTTTTTCAAATTTACGTTCTACTTAGTTATTTACTTGTTTACCCATTTGTTTAACTTCTTGTTTACTTTCATTCTTATTTAGTTAATTATTTTTGCATTTCCTTATGTTCTTTCATTACATTCAATCGTAACATTTTTATTGAGTTATTTCCTTCTTTATGTGTTTGTTCTTATTTAGTTATTTACTTATGTATTTACTAACATTTTTATCGGGTTATTTACTTGTTTACGTATTTACTGACATTGTGTTATTGTTAGCTTGGTATTTATTTCCATCCAAGGCCCTGACTACTGTACCCTCCCTCAGCTAGTTTCTCCCTCCCCACGGGTTACGGACAGAACCAGACAGAACTTTATTGAGGTTCTAATGTTCACCGTACAGGAGGTACTGTTTTCCAGCATGTTCTAGAATCGACCCGGTGTGATGCAGGTACCTTCTTCAAGTCTTCCTGCAGCATCTTCACCAACGCCTCGAGCTGAGACACTTTCCCCGCAAAACCCACAGGAATATCACTGCAGGAGAGAAAGAGAGAGGAGAGGGAGAGAACGAGAGAGAGCGCAAGAGGAATGTGAGAGAGAGCAAGAGGAGAGAATGAGAGAGAGAGAGACAGTGAGAGAGAGTGCAAGAGAGAGGAGAGACCGTGAGACAGCGAGAGAGAGTGCGAGAGAGAGGAGAGAGAGAGAGAGAGAGAGAGGAGAGACCGTGAGACAGCAAGAGAGAGCGCAAGAGAGAGAGAGAGAGAGACCGTGAGACAGTGAGAGAGTGAGAGAGAGAGAAAGAGAGAGGAGAGAGAGAGCAAGAGAGAGGAGAGAGAGAGGAGAGAGAAAGACCGTGAGACAGCGAGAGAGAGGAGAGGGGGAGAGAGAGAGAAAGACCGTGAGACAGCGAGAGAGAGGAGAGGGGGAGAGAGAGAGAAAGACCGTGAGAGAGCGAGAGAGAGAGCGAGGAGAGAGAAAGACCGTGAGAGAGCGCAAGAGAGAGAGGAGAGAGAGAGAGAGAGAGAGAAGACCGTGAGAGAGCGAGAGAGAGCGCAAGAGAGAGGAGAGGGAGAGAGAGAGAGCGTGAGAGAGCGCAAGAGAGAGGAGAGGGAGGGAGAGAGAGGAGAGAGAGGAGAGAGAGAGAGAGAGAGAGAGAGAGAGAGGAGAGAGAGAAAGACCGTGAGAGAGCGAGAGACAGCACAAGAGCGAGAGAGAGAGCGAGAGAGCTTTAGTGCGTCAGTATTCACACACAGTCCGTACAGTAGAGCGGTAGTAAAGATGATGGTCACCTGGGAGAGAGTCGGGAGTGGGGTACGGGCTGCAGCTCCATCTGCTGGGAGCTCACTGCACTCTCACCACGGTGACTGAGGTCCTGAGAACTGAACATGAAACTCCTCTGGACTGAGACGAGGAGTGTGACCGTGACGGTAAGAGACGAGGGGAGGAGAGATGAGAATGTGAGACAGGGTCAGTCCTGTTGTGTGGAAAGCAGTAAGCATTCTAAACCCCGTGTGCGTCACCCAGAGCCGTGCGCTCCAACCCTCCTCCCAACTCTAATACCATCACTCCTTTCAAAAACGCCTGTCGCATCAATTAACCTTCAGCCTGCACTCATATTTGGTGGCCCGAGTGTTGCTGCTGTTCAGGTTCGCTGACAATAATGCATCGGTGTTTCTATAGTAACAGTTCATTCACGGGGGTAGGGATCTCACACACACACACACACACACACACACACACACACACACACACACACACACACACACCCCTCACTGGAAACTGGATTTAAAGGACAGTATATATGCACACCAGGTACAGATTGTCTGTAATCAGTGGTGTTTATGTGGGAGGACCGGAGCGCAGGGCGGCGAGTGAGACGAGGTGGAAAGAGAGAGAGAGGAAAAAGAAGGGTAGCTCACTGCGTGGGGGTCTCCCCTCACCCTCGAAAGCGTTGGCGGCGTCCACCAGGTGGCTCCAGTCCAGGCCGCTGTCCGTGTCGGGTAGGGGCAGGAGGCCCAGCTCTGGAGACGGCAGCCTCTGGCGCTCGTGCAGGTCTGCTAGAGAGGTGTCAGACGCGGAGAGGTCACCTGACCCACGGCCAATGAGAAAACATCACACGGTGCGTGTCAGCTGACTGAGTCGGAGTCTGGCTATTACACTGATAACACACTAGGACTGTGACCTGCTGCCGGACTTGTCCTGATCGGGTCCGAGATCGTGACCGATACGTGCACGTCATGATAACGTCACGTGTTAGGGACATCATTCTGCCTTCAGTAGACAAACTATAAAAGCCACCTGACTTGACTAGACACTCTGTACCACATGAAGAGAAGAAGCGCATCCGATCTCGAGGTGAAGTTATTTACTTCGACAAGGAAGTGTCTAATGTCTTATTAAAGAAATATTTTAAAAAATAAATCAGTCCTGACAGTGTAGGCAGCCATGCCATGAAAAATAAATAAATACATAAATAAAATAAATCGCTGCTAAATAATAAAAACTTTTTTTTTTTAAAGAATGAATGAATGAATGCACAAATGAACGGAAAAAACCAGAATGACCGATTTGGAAAGAAAGGAAGAATAATAAAAGGCTACAGTGCCTCTAAAGATTTTATTAAAAGCAACAAGAACGGAGTGGGATAAACACGAATCCTCTTCAAAATGTAACCATAGCAACAATCATACACACGTTACATAACCGTGTTACAACGTTGTAATAGACTAATCATATTATTTCTTTTTAGTTTTATTCACTTAGTCGCTCCTTTGTGGGTAATCGGTCTTACACAAAACCATTTCCCTCAGAGATCAATAAACACTCTCTATCCATTTATCCATCCATCTATCAACAGATCTCGCCATCTGTCTATCCTTCCATCCATCTAAATATCCATCTATCCATTGAGATCCACATCTATCCATCAGTCTAAATATTCATCTATCCATCAATCTCATCTGTCTATCCTTCCATCCATACATCTAAACAGACATCCATTGATCTTGCCATCTGTCTATCCATCCATCCATTTAAATATCCATCCATGTCTCCATCAGTATCCAACCATCCATCAAACTCTCAATGTGTCTGTCCATCCATCCATCCAACCGTCCACTGATCCACCCATCTGAAGGAATGGGAGAAAACTGACCCCAATAAAATGATGAACGAGCTATGAGGAAATTATACGGCCTCATACGTAATAAATACACAGATATTTATTTAAATAAATAATAATAAATCAATGACAAAATATAATATTTTTGCCTCATCTGTTTAACTGGCTTCTCTTGATCTACTTTTAGAACTTGTGTAAAAATCTGATGATGTTTTCGGTCGTATTTACGCAGAAACGTAGAAAACTCTAGTAAGCACCAACGTAAGAAGGCGACTGTAAGAAGCTTCTTTCATAAAACTTTCGATTTCCTGTCAGATTTTTTGGCTCGGTTTCTTGGTCAGTACTGTACAGTAGCAGGATATGATGCAATAATGCTGGAACTTCACCTGTACCTTCTGTGACCGTGGCAGCACCATACCCACGAGCTACTCACCATGCATCTTGATGCCCAGTTTGTAGGAGGGTCTGCGCAGGGGGGCCCCGCGGGTGGTGGGCGAGCGTGGCAGGGTGGAGCAGCTGAACAGCACGTCGCTGGCGAGCGCCTGCTCCAGCACCGCATCTCCGAGTGACGGCAAGCGCTGGCCTCGATAGATACTCTCGTCGGAGAGGGTGCGCTGCAGCGAGCGCCGGCCTGAACCGCTCGCACCCGAGCACGACGGCTGCAGAGACTAAGAGCATGCACAGAGAGTTGCAGAATAAATCGTAACTCTGACCAATCGGAAATGAGAATTCAACAGTTCTGTTGGATAAAGCTGCAATATTAGAAGCTGTTGTGATCCTTAATGAGAGTGTTGGTCTGCTCTTCAGCCAGTGTGCGTGTGTGTGTGTGTGTGTGTGTGTACCTTGCCATCATGATGGATGGCAGGAGGGCTGTCCAGGGTGATGAGTTTCTTCAGATCCTCCTCCACAGTGGATTTGCCCAGCGGCTGAGGAGAGTGCAGGTCTCTGAGAGAGGGCCGAGTTTGAGACGGCCCACTTTCCACTCCCTCGCCCTGAGGCCTCCTGGGAACGGGAATAAAATCGAATCAAATCGAACACTTTTCAGACAGCAGTCTTACATACCAGACTCTAAAATAGCTGGAACGACGAAACCACTAAAATTAGGATTAAAAAAAACAGAAAACTCTAATTCTGTGCACAGTGTGTGCGAGATGTTTGCTTCATTCACCATTTCATGACTAGGATGGACACCTGTATTATAAACTCTGCGTTTTAACGTTGAGCGTGTTACTCTGACGAGTGGTCATACTCATGTTTGTCCACAAGGGGGCGATCAAGCACTAAACAACTAAATAGAAGCAAAGTATATTTTTGTTTACTGTGATTTTGGATTGATCAAATTCTTAGCATTATAAGAGATAATTAATGATAGATTAAGCTTCAAGTCAATTATACAGCAGTACTGGAACTCAATTTGGCTGGTTAAAATGAAAAAGTTGCAGGTGTTACAGTGCTTCCTGACTCTCACTTTCGAGTGTCTCCGAAGTCCACGGAGTTGATGGTGCTCCCCGGCTTCCTCCAGCCGATCAGGTACTTGCTGGTGGCCCCCTGGCGAGGGTAGAAGCTCTTGGGTCCCGGAGACACCGAGCTCTGAGAGGAGGAGGAGGGCGAGGTGGTGGAGGGAGACTCGTCTCGGGGAGAGTTGTGACTGGAGCTGAGCACGCCGGGGCTGCCAGAGTGACGTGAGCTGTGAGGGATTTAAAAAAAAAAAAAAAAAAAAAAAAAAAAACACGCAGGTTTAAAAGCTGCGCTCCTTCTTCGACCTGAAGAGAGCACATCTGTCTAAGTTGAAAAGCACTGTGTATACGAGTGAACACCTGGAGTGTGAGGCCATGTCGCTGAGGCTGTACGAGCTGCTGTCGCGCATTAGGAGATGTGTAGGGGGACTGCGTGTGGTCGGAGCCTCAGCAGGAGCGACAGGTGACTCCGCGGCCGGAGGTGACCGCTCCAGCACGCGCCGGCCTCCCTCGGATGGCCCGTGCCACGGTGACGCGACCCTCTCTCGGGGCGCCGAGGTGCCCACAGTGAGCAACGAGCCAGCGCTGCCGTGATGGGGCGCGTAGGAAGTGGCGTCGATGCCGCTGTCGGCCGAGGAGCCCTGCAGGTATCCGCCTCCGCCCAGACCGTTGGGCTCGGACTCGCCGACGTCCCCCGGACCCCCAGCTCCCAGATCGTACCACTTGTCATCGCTGTGAGCGCCGCTGGAGGCTGTACTGGAGAGGGTGTTACTGCTCGAGTGGGAGTACGGGCCCTCGGACTGCGCGGGGACGAGAAGAAAAAAATTGAAATATTTACGCAGTGTCACAAATCCATCCCTTTAACTCGTTTCTAGGAGATAATTTGCTCATTAAATGTAACTGTAAATGGATTCCTGTGGTACAATCGGAATAAAACACTTCAGAAAACACTGCTATACACACACACAAACCATCGTTGATTATTTTCCAAGTGTACCATGACTGTGTGTGTGACTGTGTATCTTCTTCCTCACACTGAACTGCTGGAGTTTTATTTGTCCAGCTAATAAAATCGTCACCATTACGACGTCCTTTGTTTGACGGACAGCCTGCGGGCATCCTCCTATTGCTCTAAAATGCTCACGGAGCTTTACCCAAGCTTTCGCCTGTCTCGACTCACCTGGCTGCTCTTCTTAGGCGACAGATGAATGACCTGATCCTGCCTTTGGATGCGTGGGCCACCCGAGTACGACGGTCCGGATTTACCGACCGGGGCGTCTAGAGAGACACGAAGCGACGGTTATTATTAATGCACGTAATTCACCAGCGCACTCAGACACAAAGAGATTAGACACAAAGCGGCTCTGAAAAAGACGACACAACAGCAGGCGATTTAAAACGACACACAGGAGAAACACTCCAGACTCATTATGCAAGGCAATATCATCACCCCCACACACACACACACACAGACACACACACAGCTTGGAGCTCACACTGTCGTTACGCCTCCATTACAAAACACAGTGCAAGAAATACATGTTCAGTACAGACTTCGGCGGGGCTGTGCGTGTTCTAGCTCTGCTTCGGCATGGCGATGTAAACGGAACCATCGTGTAATTTCCGAGGTGTTCGATAAGAGCGGGATAACTAAAATAGACAGTACTTCGTGAACGGTTCGGAGAAAAAGAACAAAGCTAAGAGGAACAGGAAGAAGAGAGAGAGAGAGAGAGAGAGAGAGAGAGAGAGAGAGAGAGAGATAGAGAGATAGAGAGAGAGAGAGAGAGAGAGAGAGAGAGATGCAGGCACAGATGCAGACGTGTCTCTGAATCTACACTCTCAACATTAATCATCTTTATTTAGAACATCCAAAGCACACTGCGGTGAAATGTCTCTATTCCCTCCTTAGATTGTACTACAGAAGGAATAAAACACTAGGTGGTGTGCTATTAACGGAAAATAATCAGCGACACGGCACAACACCGAGTTAGAATCCCTTACACGGTGGAGACAGAACGCTAGAGTTTGTTTATTTATTTATTTATTTATTTATTTATTTACAGACGCCCGAACACGAGGCGCTGATGCGTGTACCGCGCCGATCCATCGCGTCACGACTCTTGATGGCGGCGTACTTTTTAAATCCGTCGCGTTCTAGCGGCTCCAGTCGTGTCCTCTCCATCCTCGCTGTCTCACCTCTCCCGAGGTAGCTCGCCGCGTTACTGAGAAACTGCAGAAGCTCGTTTATTTCAAATAAACCATTATCCTTATCGATTGATCCTGTTAACGCCACGTCAGCGCCGACGGCCATTTTCATGGCAAGATCGAGGCCGTAAATCAACGATGACGTTCTACATCGCTCCAACACTCGCTTCTACTACACCTATTAAACGTCCTTCACGTTAATATTTGATCAGAACTCCGGGATTTTTCCCGATGAGGCATTCTGGAAGACTTCTGTGTACGTCTTTTCAGTCATTCTTGTTTTACAGGAATCACACGGTGGTGGTTCTTCCCCGTTCAGTAGGAACGCACGAGTCTCGAGTCTCGAGCGACGAATACGGCATCTTGTGTATACGGTCTGCGCATGTCTGGATCCTAAAGGGAAATGAGGGAGGTGTTTTATTAATAACGGGGTTGAGTAACGCTGGTCCTGTTCCATTTGCCACTTTTTTTTTTTCCTCTTTCTTTTGTTGAGATGTACGAGTTTATAATTGTTTGGAGATTTTGAGGATTCAGTTTTGATGGTTTCCTGAGCAGCCAGGTCTGCTTGTTTGTTCCCAGACAGCCCGATACGGCCTGGTATCCAACAGAACAGGGAGTTGAAATGTTGGTTCGGATGCTGGCGATGATGTCAGAAAACTTTACGTGACAGCCCCGACACCGGAGACTCGTTTTGGCTGCACAAGAATTGGAGAATTCGGTTAGCTGTGGTATGTATAGTATGAAAATAGTTCTAAAAAAATAAAAAATAAATAAATAAACAAATTGCATGAAAAACCCACCACCACATCAATACAGTACATTTTGTGCACACGAATACACACAGACATCCGAACCGACCTGAAGGACTGCGCTTTTCCCGTTTCCTGTATGTATATCCGCACAACCCTGCACGGCGTTATTTGAATGCTACAGACGGAGGCACTTCCTTTCCGTTCCCAACATTTCACTTCCTGCCTGCGTCCCTGCTCAGACGGTACTGCGTGAAAAGCACGGAGTACGAATACAACTGCGATCCCAATACGCTCCACATTGTCTAAACTGAACACTGTAATCGGCACTGGGGATAAATTTATAGATTTTTTTCTTCATTCTTTTTTTATCCGGTACCACTCTTTCATTTGCAAACCCATCATAAACAGCACTTTCACTGAGAGTTCTGGTTGAATGCATGCCTGGAGCGGGTCAGGACGTCTTCGCTGGCCTTTCGTGACCTGAGCCGGCGTCCACGGACATGCGAGAGGGGAATAATTCTAGGCTGAGGCGAGCCGTCCAGCGCTCAGGCCACGGCGTCTGCGGAGCGGCCGGGCCGCGTGTGTTCAGTGTGGGTCGCACCCTGTTATTACTGGCACATTCTGAGAGGGAAACAAGGATATCTGAGGACGTTAAAAGGGGTCAAAGCAAGAACGGAACCACAAAAGCCACCCACACTCTCAGAAAGACATGCTGACAGAGAGAGAGAGAGAGAGAGAGAGAGAGAGAGAGAGAGAGAGACACAGCGGGTGAGTGATGTAAGGCAAAAGCAAAAATGCCAGAATGGGAGGATTCCTGTCAAAAACCCAGGAGATGCGTCCGGGTCGTGATGTACAGGAACGAGAGAACGGGAAGAGGACGGCAGCGTCACTCACAGCAGAGTGCGACACTTTGTGCAAAGGAAAAAAGAAGAAAAGAGGCGTTACTACGGGAACACAAATGCCTGCTGACTAGCGGTGTAGCGACACGCAGCGCTCAGATTCGACGCGCTGGTCTCTCATTACACTGAGGGGGAAAAAAGGAGCATGAGGTCGGTCAGATCGAAGAGTCACTTTTAAGAGAGAGAAGAAAAAAACAAAACGTTTATCAAAACATTTCATTGCTTATTTAATGAAACAAGTTTCGAATTCCGCTAACGTTTCAATTACGCAGAGTTAACGCCATCGGTCACGTGATCCGAACACGTTATGAAATCTCATGAGGATGTCGGCGCTGACCTGAAGAAAGGAGCGGGGTATTAAATCGCGTGCGGTACACGATCGGAACGCCGCCGAGCCTGGGTTCGATCCTCGGCTCGGCTGAGAGCGCAGGCTTCGCTTTTATTCGGGGCTTTGAGGTGACACGGTCGAATCACGCTGGACGAACGAAAAAGGAAAAGCAGCGAACGTAACTCCATTCAGTTACTCACAGGGAACCGATATACACAGCTGAACCGTTCACGGGGCGTCTTCAGGCTCACGGTTACACACGGCTAAGCGTGGGGCTTTTCCCCATTCTGCCGTGATTCGCGCAGCTCTCTACGGCCCCGCGTGTGTTTTTGAACTGGGATTTGACCGTCCTTAAAGAAACGCAACGACTTTATCCTAATTACCTTCAGCGCGATACAGACGATAACGTCTAACGTTTCACTCGGGATAGCGTTGCAAAAAAATAATCCACACCCTCCGACCAATTAGAATAGAGAATTCAACAGCGCTGTGGTATAACGTGATCAGATTTATTATTATTATTATTATTATTATTATTATTATTATTATACAATATATCGCCCCAAAGCCAAAGTCCAGCTATTTTCTCCTCCTGCTTGACTCGGAAGAAAAACATGACCTGCTGTGTGTGTTTCGATGTGTCAGGGTGTGTGTGTGTGTGTGTGCGCGAGAGTGAGTGTATGAATGAGTGAGTGAGAACGAGAGATAACGAGTGCCTGGCGTACACATGCACTGTCAAACACAAGTACAGGGCAACAACAGGAGGCTCGTGTCAGGGCCAGCTGGAGAGAAGGCACACACAAACACCATGTCCGTGTCTCTGCGTGTGTGTGTGTGTGTCCTGGCTTCCACACACACACGCACACCTGTTCTGTGTAAAAGTAACGCACTGAGTCGAATCGAACTCTACAGCCGGAAGTGGAGTTTTGTTTTGTTTTGAAGGTCAGAAGATGCTTCGGTTCCACTTCAATTACTGCAATTAGTTTACGGAACAATGAGGAGCTGGTCGTCAAAAGCGCTGAACTGTGCTTGAGGAAATAATGCAGGCTCTCTGCTCGGAGACGCTCCATGGAGACCGATCGCTAGCATGCAATTTCCTTTTCAGATGGTGTTCCTGAGGAGTGGCACGAACGTCTCCACACACACACGGAGCTGAGGGAGGCTGACAAGCACTGTTCCAGCACCAACTAGTGGTGGGGCGATATTACTAAAACATCATATCATGATTCTCTAGAAGAGAAGACTTTTCTAAGATACACGATATACTGAGGGGGAAACAAGACCCCCTGCATGATAGTTTATTTACAGTCTATAAAAATATGATTAAAAAAATAATGTACATTTTTTTAAAATAAATCCCAGAATGCAATGCAGCTATAGGAACTCCGCTAGTTGGAGGTCTATGAGAGCCGACGCTCAGATGAGGAGGTGAGTGCTGGACTAAAGCGCCGCTGCAACACTCTCTAAAATCCTACAGCACACTATAATCAGAAAGTCGTTGAACGGCATTGTGGGTAATTCCTGACTGGCGAGCTGACCTGCTGCTGCGGCTCTCTCAGAGTCGTCCACTCGGGGCCAGCTGGGGGCGGATTTTCCGCTGGAGTCTCCCATCATCTGTCGCTCCGGCGGGAGAGGGGAGTGTCTGTTTGGCACAAATCTGAAACACACACACACACACACACACACGATGGAGCTCACACTAAGGTTTATAACAAAGCACGGGCGTATTTTCTGTGAATGAAAAGGCGACGGATATGCGAGGACCCAAAACACACGGGAGCGTGAGGGGAAAAGGGAGAAAAACAAACAGGGAGAGAAACAGGGAGGTGCTGGAGGTCAGAGAGCCTCTCACCCCTCAGGCATGGACTTCTGCCTCCAGTGGGCCGAGCTGCCCGAGCCGGTCTCACTGGAGCAGGACAGGTTGCTGGGGGAGCTGCGGGTGTGAGTGGGTCGAGCCATCGCCATGGAGGAAGCCAGCGCGTAGTTCTCCGAGCTGGGAGACATCCTGAGAAAGGAATAAAATAAAACACAGAGAGAAAGGGGAAGGAAAAAAAAGGAGGAGGAGGAGGAGGGGAGACAAACAAAGGGTATGTCAAAAAAGGACGCAACAAAAAAAAAAAAATTTTATAATAAAAACATCCAAAGCAGGGAGAACGCGAGCCGACGCCCAAGACAAGGATTCCGTCTGTGATCAAACAGACCTCTTGGGGTCGAGAGGTCGGCCGTCGCTGGAGACGCTGCGTGGGATGGCCGTCGCTCTCTCCGGTCTCTCGGCGGACAGCGTCTTGCCCATGCTGGCCCCGAGGCTGACGGCGCGGTTGGGAGTCCCGGTGTGACTCTGAGGCGAGGCAGAGAGGGACTGCTGCGGGCTGGAGGACGTGCGCTGCCACTTGTTGTTGTTGCTGCGGAACGGGAACTTGTACTCGAACGAACCGCTCTCATTGCTTCCCTTATACTCAGCCACTGGCATCCGGTACAGCTCCGAACAGCCCCTACACACACCCCCAGAAGAGCTATTTAGCTAGGTGACGTATGCAACATGCTCGATAGTGTGATGAATCAGAAAGGAAAGACAGTTTAGCCAGTGGAGTAACCAAACATGTAAAGGAATGAATAAATCACCGATAGGGCTGGGCTAGGAGACAAAAATATCACATCACCATACTTGAAATCATTTCTACGATGCACGCTGCACATCACGGAATATATATTACATAATTTAGCTAAAAAAAAACTCTATACGGCAGCAAAATAAACAAAAACTGTTATACTGAATTTGATGAAGCTTTTTTTTTTAAAAAAATGTCTACAAAAACAAACACGTATATATATATATTAAAGTACGTCACATACGGGAACCGCTCAGTAGCATTTTTATTAAATATATATATAAATAAATAAATAAAATAAATAAATAAACCACCACCACCATACCAACCATCTCAGAAAAGTGTGAGATTTATCATGATACTAATATTATATCAATATATCCCCAAGCCCTAATCACTGACATGATAGATTTTTTTTTTTTTACATAAATATCTTAAACTCCGTTAAAATCGTGGCAGCTGATGAATAAATGAATATCATTATAGGGAAAAAAAAAATTGTAGAATAATAAACAATTAAATAATTAATACAAAATGAAGGAGAAAGGGAAAAGTGTTGGGAGATATTGTTTTTAAAAATTATTTGATTGAATCAGGATAAGCAAGAATTATTTTGTATTATTAATAAAGATTATTAATATAATATAATAATGAATTTCATTTACAGCACCTTTTGTACTTCACAGAAAAAGAAAAACAAATAAAAAAAAACAGACTAGCAGGAAAAGTGTTGGGAGAAAAGATACATTTTAAATATGTAATTCAATAATTAAAGTGGGGGGGGGGGGGGGTTTGATCTTCAATCGCAAATCCAAAAAGTCTTCTAATAAATCATAAATGCTCACTACACAGAGCGTTAACAGAACGTAGCCTGAGTGGGGCGCTGTCTCGTCGTGGTGCGTACCTGCGGGGCGTGGCGTCCTCGTGAGGAGGTATGATGACCACCTTCACGGTGACCGAGGTGCGCAGGAGATCGATCATCTGCTCGTGCGAGAGCGTCGCCACGGCAACCTTGCAGATCTCCACCAGTCGGCTGCCCTGCCGCAGTCCGGCCTGCCAGGCGTAACCGTACGGCTCCACCTCGGCCACGATGCCCTCGTAGTTGACGTGGAAGCCCAGCTGGCCCAGCCCGTTTCTGCGTAGCGTCATCTCCGACGTCTCGCAGCCTTTGGTCAGAAACTGGAAGGAGCGAAACGCCAACACGGACCATGTTTACGTCGGTCATGTGAGGAACGTCGTGATCACACTTTGACTAGAACGTACACTGCAGTTTTACTGTGTAGGAATTAAAAATCAATCAATTATTCAAAATAAAATCCTACCAAGGACTTAAATCAAAATAAACACTGAATACAGAAAACGTATCATTGTTCAGTTATTCATTAATCCCTCCACCCTGATTACAGCCCCAGGTCCAGCCGAAGGCAAACAGCCCCGAAGTACGATGCTGCCACCACCGTGCTTCTCCATGGGGTTGTGTTCTTTTGGTATTATGCCCAAAAAGTTCTACTTTGGTCTCATCAGAACATAGCACATTATTCCACATGGTTCTGGAAAATGAATGCATTTTAAATTTATTTTTTGGTTAAAAGGCCTCCGTCTCGCCCCCCCTACCCCATAGCCCAGAGATATGAAGAATTCGGGACAGACTGCCATCACATGTAGGGAGCAACCAGTACTTTCCAGAAATGATTTCCCACAATTCTTTTAACGTCGCTGTAGGCCTCTCTGCAGCCTCCCGGACCAGTTTCCTCCTGATCTTCTCATCAGTTTTAGAAGGACGTCCTGTCAGTAGCGTCACCGTCGTGCCATATTTTCTCCACGTGTTAATTATTATCTTTACAGTGTTCTATGGTATATCCAATGCCTCGGAAATGTACCGTGACCCTCTCCCGACCGATATTTTTCACCAGCGAGTTCCCGTACCTGCTTTGTAAGCTCTTCGTGGCCCGTGGGGGTGATCAGTCACTGTAATTGATGACGGGTGTACACCAACTAGTATTTAACATGAGTTTGAATGTGACTGGTTGATTCTGAACACTACCACGTTCCCAGTTATTAAAGGGTGTGAACACTGATGCAAGCTGGGTATTGTACTTTTTATTTTTTTTTAATTCCCCTAAAATGATGCTTAGTGTTTTCCGCTTTAATCAAACAGGTGAAAATTTCTGTTTCGTTTCATTCTTATTTTTGACCAATCTAATACGCTTTTCTCTTTTATCTTTATTTATTCGTTTAATTTGTTTTCCCGGGTTTGTTACTAATCCGTTTAAACATGGTGATACGTATCGGGTATCGTAGAAATGTCTTAAAATATCGTGATATGATATTTGTGTCACATTTCCCAACTCTACTACAGATTACTGACACCCCCCCCCCCCCCCCCCCAAAAAAATCGTCATAAATCTCTATATAAAATCCAGATGTGTTATTTCTCCCGGTATCATTTTTAAACGGATTTTAAATAGGAATAATGACGATGGTGATGATATTCCGGTCGTCTCTGAAAGCCCGAGTTAAACCCTGAGGTTTCTCAGCGTGTGGAGAAGCAGCGACGGAAGAGCGCTGAACATTCGGTTCGCCGACTAGTTCCCATGGCAACAGCTCTTGCACTCGCAGAGTGACATCACGGGCAGGTGGCCAAAACAAAAGTACATTCCAGCCTCCGCATATTTCTGCAGGAGGACAGAGTCCTCGTTAACGTGAGCACAAAGGAGACTTGTACGGAATACGACGGGCCGACGCGGACCGATTCACCGCTCGCCTCGCTCAGAGGACGGGCTTTAAGCACCGTCTCGACGTCGCAACATATCGACGCGTGAGCAATTAGGTGTGTTTCAGGAGCGCAAAAACCCTTGACGAAGAAGCGCTACACACTCTCCGGGACTTTAATCCAGCTCGTAATATCAAGATTTCTCCAATAAGCTAATCGACTGCTTTGCTAAACCGGGTTTATGAAGTACATAAGGAGTGATGCCCTCCGTGTCGTGCGGTTATCATAAAATAATCAGTTACCACCATGAAGTGGATTATATTCCTAGAACAGCACGCCCCGAAGCGTTTTATTCCTCTTACGCCACAGCAATTTTCCAACACTAGCCACTATTTATTCCTTAGAGCCATGCCGATTTTAGTTCTGTGTATGGTTAGTTCCTATAGCGGCCATCAACAGTCGTTCCCTCACCAATCTATCTCGCCCCCCCCCTCTCTCTATACACACTCTAAGTTAATAAGACAAAAAACCACAACTTGTCAAACCGTAAAGTGTAAACTCTTCTGTCCTGAAGACTTTCCTGTAGTAGGAAACTTCAAATGAATAAGCTGTTGCTATAGAAACGATAACTAATGTAGAAGGAGAACATCAATACTGTTTAAATCTAATCGGCATTAACTGTAAGAGCGGAGATTTCAACTGCACTGTGGTGGTGTAAAAAATATTTTAAAAATTAATAAATAAAGGTTATAATAATAATAATAATAATAATAATAATAATAATAATAATAACAACAACATCCTGCTTATAAAACCATTTTTCCAAATCTTAAGTCTCGGTTTAGATTCTGCTTTTTAGTCGTCAAAACATTAACAAACGTCTGTGTGTGTAACTTTTTATTTGGCTGATTTTAATGTATCGTAATTTAATTTTATTATATTTCATTTCCGTCAGTCTAAACGCGCATTGTTGTTTAAAATTCTGTAAAAGTAAACACTGTTGGCAGGGGAACGTTCACAAGCCCACTCGGTCCCCTGCTTACCAGCCGAGAAGTCCAGAACAGAGTTTCCCAATCAAGACATAATACAAACAAAAGCGCGGCGCGATCGGCGTCGTGTCACGGCCCGGTCGCTCACCTCCAGACGTTTCACCACCTCCCTGAAGTCCTCGGTGTTGTTGTTGACCGAGCGCAGCGAGACGCTCTCTCCACGCTCGTAGAAGATCTTCATGGAGGCGGGGCTTCCCAGCGTCCAGCCGATGACGTCGCGTACGGCGCAGTTGAACACCACGGCCTTGGCGTCTGGATCCACCAGGATGAGGAAGTCGTTGGAGATGGCGAGCAGGGCTTCGAGTTCTCCTCCGGCGCTGTGGTCCTCCGTATACACGGCCCAGGTGATGGACCCGGGGCTGCGGAGCTCCGCCCCCGAGTACGGCCGGCTTTTCTCCTTGCGCTTGTGCGCCAGAGAGATGAAGGGGAACTTCCCCGAGGGGTCGATGGGCGTGCTGGTGACGTGGCGCTCGGCCAGGTCCCTCAGGTACTCGTGGCGCGTGCGTGTCGCCATGGCGCGGAACTTGTCCGACTTGTGCGCGGCGTTCTCCGCGTTGATCAACTTGGTCAACAGGAAGTCCCGGAAGACGGAGGATTTGGGGAACTTCACGTCCTCGGGGATGGGCGGTCCGAAAGCGGGGACGTCTCTGGAACGGGCCACAGCGACGCTGCGTCAAATAAATAAATAAATAAATAAATAGGAGATAGAGAAAGAGAAATGTGAGACAGAAAAGACGAGTGGGCGAAGGAATTTTAAACAATCTAATACACAACAGAAAGAAGATAAAGTGAGCAGAGATGAACAAGATAATTGCTAAAAATCTCCAAAACAGCGCTGAAGGGTTTCATGTTTATGGATGAGCCGAACTTTTCCCCCGAGTAGAGGAAATGATCATCACTGTTTGAAACAAGTCATGGGAGTAATATATTTCTACCTCTCTGGTGTTCTGTCTTTCAACTTCATAAAAATAAACAACTTCAGTTCGGAGCGGTTTCTAATTAGACGAGTCTGCCATCAAAAGGCAAGGTCAAACCCGTGTAAACGATACCCGACGGAAAGAATTTCTGCGTTTCTAATCGGAAACTGTTGGAAAAAGAAAGCGCTGCTTCTTTCGCTGCACTTGTTCCGATTTGTGGGAGTAATCTCCGAGAGGCTTGGCCAAGTTCACAGGGGGAGGGAAGGAGAGGGGGAAAAAAAAAAAAGAAAAAAAAAAAACCCACATCTCTGGCTGAATTTTGATATTTTGTGTTCTGCCTGTGAAAATCCTCCCACTCCTGCAGCTCTCTCCTTCCCCCCACCCAACCCTTCTTCTTTTCCTTTCATTAAGCCTCTGGAATGGACATCTAAAGCTTCCTGTTCTGTCTGGTATGCGTGGAACTCGCGAGCGGTTTGGCCAGGCGGAGTCGTAAGGAGCTGAAGTGAAGCTCTCGGTACTCAGTACAATGACGGAGTCAGGAAAGAAGGGAAAGGAGGTAAAGCACAGATTAGAAACAGGATATATACAGAGAGAGAGAGAGAGAGAGAGAGAGAGAGAGAGAGAGAGAGAGAGAGAGAGAGAGAGAGAGTCACACAGTAAACAAAAAAAACCCCCAAAACTTACCCTGAATAAACACCGACACAAAGGAAAAGGAATGAACACTGTATCTTCCTGTACTGTAGATATACAGCCGACTACAAAAGGCTGCATAACCCTCCCTCTAAATACTGAAACATCAACTCGATGGAGTTTAGTTATCGTTTCTATAGTAACAGACCATTCACAGGGACTGGTCTGATGGACATAGTTTTCTGTAATGAGATATTCATTTAACATTTATGGAAGGAGTCTCCAGTGCCAGTCATTTTTCAGGACAGACAGGTTTACTCTTTGTGGTGTCTTGGTAACATGACAAGCTGCAAGTTATTAAAATAAAAATTAAAAAATTTCAAAATTGTATTAACTTTAAGAGTGAGAAAGAAAGAGACTGGTGAGGGAAAAAAAAAATATATATATATATATATATATATATATATATATATATATATATATATATATATATATATATATATATATATATATATATATATTATAGGTGCTATAACATAAGTGACGTTTCAGAACATTAAACGTAACTATGAACTGAAACTATGACGTGTCGTACATATAATTTAAATAAATTTATGAACTGTAATTGCTGGCGAACTGCTGTGGTGTAAAATGAATAAAACACTCTGGGATGTACCTTCATGGAAAAATATTTCAGTTGGATTGTATTTTTTATTTTCCACAGATTCAACTGGAATTTATAATGATTTCTCCAGTTACAAAATGATTCAACTCCCTGGTGCCAGAGGTCTCCGTGCCAGAACTCCAAGACGTTCACCGCTACTGACCCAAAAGCACAAGAAAAGTCGTGCAAAATCATATAAACAATCCACAGAAGAAGTTTTGGGATTCTGTTCTGTGGAGCGATGAAACAAAACAGGAACTTTTCGGCGCGATGGATCGGCGGTATGTCTGGAGGAAGAAGAGTGAAGAAAGAACACTCTGTCCACAGTCGAGCATGGTGGAGGCTCGGTGATGCTCTGCGGCTGCTCTACATCCTCTGGCACTGGAGACCTGCAGCGTGTGGAAGGCGAGACGGATTCAGTGAAGTGTCAGGAAATCCTAGGAGAAAAGTTCGTGCCGTCTGTGAGGAAGATGAAGCTTGGGTGTCACTGGACCTTCCAACAGGACAATGATCCCAAACATACCTCAAATTCCACCAAGGCGTGATTGCAGAAGACGTCCTGGAATATTCTACAGGGCCATCACAGTCACCTCTGTTGGGATTAGAAGAAGGTGGTTGCAGCACGCAAACCCAAGAATATCACTGAACTGGAGGCCGTTGCTCATGAGGAACGGGAGAAGATTCCTCAGGAACGCTGCCAGAAGATCTGCATCTCGTTTACAGCAGGTCAGAACAGCGAAAGGAGCTCTGATGAGTACTAAAGACGCTCGCCATGAAGGGGGTGAATAATTTTGGGACTGTAGAAATCATAAGCTGCATTTCCAGTTGAATTTGGGGAAACCGCTTGAAGCAGTCGTCACGTCGAACAACTTCAACTGCTTTTGTTCGATTTGTTCATCGCAAATAGCTGAAAGTCTGCACATTTGAACAATAAACCTGATTTGCACTGGAGGGTGAATAACTTTGATTGCAACTGCAAAACATGGACGTGAGTTGAGATCAGAAGTCCTACAACGCGCACTGTGACCGTTTAATGACCAAACATGGACGACGAGAAAGTTCTCCAATACTCCGCTATAAGATTTCGTTGAAATTTCCTAGGAATACCGAAGCTGAAGCGATGAGCTCTGAATAATGTAGATAGAGATGTTTATCGGGTCATGAAGTCGAGCAGATTATTGACCAGAAGTTAAAAATGGATGATTTCCAACACAAACCGTAATCGCTGGAACACGATGTCCGGAAGCGTGTTTAGGCGTAGAGAACGATAGTCACCACCCGCGTTCTGAAGGTCAAGTAAAACACGGCGCACATTCCACGCAAATAAAATCCACTCCCCGAGCCGCGGAGTCGACTGAAAGGCCAGTGACTCACGGTGATCGGGCTGCTTTATTGTTCCTGTCTGACCCCTATAGCTAAGGTACAGCAAGGCTCACTGGATTACACATGTGCACTATAAATACACAGCGTGTGGGCTGCTTTCGTCCACGACACACTGCCTACACGGAGGCCAGCTTAAAAAGTCTGTGTGTGTATAGAAAGTTCACAGACTGGAAAAGATCGCGGTATGTTCGGAACAAAAGCAGATAGGTCGGCGACAGACTGTCTCATTAACCAACCTGGAAGTTTTCTTTCCGTTCTTAAACACGTTTCCATGTGCCTCTGATTAAAAGTCGACGAGCCCTTAGACTGCAACGTTCTAGGAGCATCGGAGCATCTAAAGACAGGCCTTAAAACAGCAGGTATGCACTTAAAACACATTTACCGCCGCAATAAACACCTCGTATTGCAGCGTTCGAGTCACAGAACCGCAACAGAGACTGGTGATGAGAGCAAAGCTGTACGTACCGCGTGGAAAACAAGTGGGGGGGAGGGGGGACTGACGAACGTCCATCTGTCTCTTTCCATCAGTCTGCATCTGTCCCTGTGTGTCCGTCCGAGTCCGTCCCTGTCTCTATCTGTCCGTCTGAGTGCGTCCCTTTGTAACCGTCAAAGTCCGTCTCTGTCCAACCGTCTCTGTCCAACCGTCTCAGAGTCTCAGTCCGTCTGCCCAGCTATACTTATCTGTTTGTCTCTCTGCATTGTCTCTGTCTGTATATGTCTGTCTGTCCCTTTCTGTCTGTCTACTTCCATGTATGTCCATCTCAGTCTCTGCGTCTCTATATGTTAGTCTATCTGCATCTGTCGCTTTGTCCACCCTGTCCAGCTCCTTCTCTGTCTGTCCATCTACAGTTGTCTTTTACTACATCTATGTCCGTCTCGTTCTGTCCATTTACATCGGTCCCCTTCAGTCTGTCTACGTCCGTCAATTTTAGTCTGTCCCCCCCTGACTACCCAACAACCCCGCATCTGTGTACGTGTCCATCGGTCTGTCTACGTCCATCCCGGTCAGCCCGTCTACGTCCATCCAGAGCCGTCCTGGTCAGCCCGTCAATGTCCATGTCTGTTCCAATCAGTGTGTCGATCTCCGTCTTGGTCAGTCTGTCTGCCTCCGTCAGTCTGTCTGCCTCCGTCCCCACCAGTCTGGCCAAGTCTGCCATTTCCGTCCATCCGTCTATTATCCATCTGTTCAATTTCCCTAGAACTCTTTTCAATATAGATGTCTGTACCTTCCCAATACAATCACTGCACTTTGTGTTAACCCACGAGTCCACTTGCTGCAAATGCCACACACACACACACACACACACACACACACACACACACACGCCACTGAGGCAAAGCAGAGAGAGAAAAGGTCTGTGTCATCCATCTTGCTAGCTTCTGGCTTTATGTACTCTCTAATTCATATTCTCTCAAACTAGCAACACTGAGTGATTCTGACAAATAACAGAGAGCTCTACCATGTCACGGTCACTGAGTGACCTCAAGTCATCACCCCCATAAAGAAAACATAATTAAACAACGTTCGGTATACCCCATACACACACACACACACACACACACACAATGAAATAGAAGGAGTCTGCAGTAGAGCTGTCATGGGAAATAACACACAGTGAGCAGAAGGGAAGGCTCAGTTGAGGAAACCTGGCACACACAAACACACAAAAAGGACTGATCATGACCTCCTTATAAATAAACACACTGTGCTCTCAAACAGCACCTGCACATCTGAGAGAGTTTTACATAACCCATAAGTATGCGCACATGGGAATCAAGGGAACGGAGACAAAAACGTGGAGAGGAAAAAAAAGAAAGGACAGATCAGTGACACTGACTGCATTATCAGCGTGGAAGAAGAGCTTGGATTAACACTGCTCCTTTCTCCGATCGGCCTGATGTCCGAGTACGTTCACATACACGGCGTTTGTGTTCTCAATCACACTCGGGTCCGAGAGAGTCTGAGCGAGAAGGTCTCCTCCCACGTCCGAGTGAAGCCAAAGCGATTCGACTCCGAATCGACTCGACTGCAGGGAGTGAATCAAACAGGCGGTGTGTTCTGGGGGACTTGCGAGACTGTTTTTCATAGATGCGAGCACAAATAGCAGAGGATATTTTTCAACCCTACACGCCCCTCGTCCAGCATTTTTTTGTTTTGATTTGGGTTCGTTTAATCGTACACGTTGTGACTCTCAATCAAACCAAACGGTAAATGAACCAAAAGAATCAATCAATCTCGCTCTGATTTGATTCTGACTCAGCAGGCGGACGAATAGTTGCGAAAGTGCTCATTGATGATGGAAGGTGTTTAAATTTTTATCAGCGCTGTATCGCGAGTGCAAAAATACAGAAATGAAACAGTACAACGTGGACTTTAACAGCACAAACACTTTTTTTTTTAAAAACCTTGTAGTTTGTGTGTGTGTGTGTATATATATATATATATATATATATATATATATATATATATATATATATATATATATATATATATATATATATATATATATATATATATACATACATACATATACACACACACACACACTTTTTTTTTTCTCTACACATTGTGCAACAATGACCCAATCAGCAATAAGCAGCGCTCTTCGCCCCACCCACTATTATGTTTATACCGATCGCAAGCAGAAACCAAACACCAATACAACTAGAATGTCTTTTCTTTTCTTTTTTTTTAAAGCACAGTTTAAGTCGGAGCATCCTGTCCGCACTGGATGCTCACCTGTAGCAGGTGTTCTCCGAGCATGGGTTGTGCACCTGCACCACCACGAAGACGTGCTGGAAGTGCGAGCGGATGTTCTTGGGGCTGAAGGCCTTGGCTCCGGGCTCCTGGAACACGATGGTGACGATGTCGTTCCCGATGTGGCGCTTCCTGAGCAGCTGCAGGTGAGGAAGCACAGACGTGAGTTCCGGCACCGCGGGGGATCGGGAGTGCTTTTTTGCTTCGTTTTTAAAACACCGGGCTCCCGACTTACCTGCTGCTTGTTGTTGGGGGTGTAGGGCAGCATGGTGGACACGTGGAACATTATTTCGTAGTCTTTATAAGTGGTGTATAAGGAGTGAGTGCCAGTCGAGTCAGCTGCAAGACAAGACACGTTACGGCGTCAGCTCAGTTTTGTACAGTAATTACGTCTTAATGAATTCATTCAGAGCTCAGCACCACCTTTCTTTTACTGTCTGATTAATATCAAACTCAGATATACAGAGTCAATATCGTCCATTAAGAGGCACTAATAACCAGACACTAAAGCTCTATTTGGATAGAGTCGGTAGGGTTGAAGTATCGTGTGTGCTGCTGGTGTGTAACCTTTGACCTACTATGACGGACACTCCGAGGAAGCATGCGCTACTTTCTCTTTCCTGTCGTCTCCCAACAAAACCGAGTTCAAAGCGTTATACGTTCTAATAAAGTTAGCGTAAAACCTACACTAGTATCTCAAATGCACCCGTCCGTTGATGTAATTCATCCAGCGGTCTCTTAGCTCGCGTGATCGGTCATCAATTACAGTTTTAGTCTGGTTACTGTAGCGACGTGCAGACAAAACCGCTACTAGCACCGTTATTGCTTTGCGTTAAGCCTAATTAGATGTGAATGAGTAAATAAATAAGAAGGACTATATGAACGGTATGGATTTAAGCATCGTGTCTGTATTATCGTCGGATCTCGCCGTTATCTCGCTGCAGCAGGGAGCTACAACACTAACCTGCATGTTGGGATTCTCACAATCCCACCGTTTTACAGAAACATGATCTCATAATCAGCAGGAGGCTTTATGGCCATGTGATCGTCCCAAATGTTGGAGCTGAACAGCCAGCGTCGGCTTAGCGAGAGCAACACGCGGGTGCAGGATTTGGCAGAGAGATGAAATCGTGTTTTATTCTCAATTCTGATTTTTTTTTTTTCTCTCCATTTCCGGCTCCGTGCGTAAGTGAAGTTAGCTAATATTATTAGATATCCGTGTTAAAAAGAAAGACTAAAGAGCTAAAGATAAAGAGCAGTCTGATCACGGATTTAAAAACGTGTGTAAATCGATGATATGGTTTCTGTCAGGACCTGCCTTCATAGGGAAATAATCATCAGGGTGATAAAAGCAGCTTCGACACACTACGACACGAGGCATCAGACTCACTCTTGGTGTCGAGCTGAGCGCGGTATTTGCTGAATCCTTTGAGGCGCACTCGTTCTCCGAGCAGCTGCAGGAAGTCCTCCAGCGCGGGACCGGCCGCCTCGTTGTTGTACATCTCCTCCTCGCTGCTCTGGCCAGCCAGACAGTACATCACCCCCACCTTCAGCTGGAAACTCAGCTACACACAGAAACACACAGAGCATGAGAGCAGACAGAGCAGCTCCATCATCATCATCATCATCATCACTGTATCGGAGTACTCATTAATGTTCGTGTGGAACTGCACTGGGTACCCCTTGCTCATCCAGTTTCATCAGCTGTTCCGTGACTTTGGGCGTGTTGAGGGCGAGGCGGAGGCAGTGGGCGTTCAGTTCAGGGACGAGGTACTCCAGAACCTCCTTGAGGGGCAGGCCTCGAGCCAAACCGTGCTTAGACGTGGAGGGAACAGCATCCTCCAAAATGGAGCCTCGCAGAGTCATCAGCTGGGGGCAGAGAGTAAAGAAAGTGCAAAGACAAACAAACAAACAAACAAACGTACGTGACATTTCAGTGGACAATTCCTCACGATCATACAGAGCTGTGGTTGGTTGGGCCTTCGTTATGACTGATTTGGGGGCGGGGCTACGTCTGAGCTCAGTTATAGCGCATGTCTGCTAAACAGGCAACAAATGCAGACCAGTGCTGCGTCCCAATTTGTCCCAATCCGCCCCAATTAGTATCCCAGATTAGAATTAGCGCGTCCCAAACCGTAGCATGTTGAAACGAGTCTCCCAGAGGTACCCGGATAGTTTACTATTTCCAGTAGAGTTTCGAAGCGTGGATCCGTGGACACTTGCACGAGGGAGGGAGGAGTTTTGTGACCATTCGCTTCTCCGGATTCAAGGACGCATTTAAGAGAGGCGTAAATGAAACGTGAAAAAATAAAATCAGGGGAACAGTAAATTAAATGATCTGCTGTTAAATGTATAAATGCTATAAGGAATAACGGATGAAGACAAGCTGAAATGAGACGAGGAGGTTGTTTAAAGGTGACGGAAGAGAGTGTCGTTGCCTAGTTACACAGACTGTTACATGACGTGTCGGTATGTCTCGGTACTTGCGTACTCCATTCCTTCACAAAAAGAGTACATACTTTTAGTGCACAGACGCAGCACAGGACTATCTGTAACTGGGCCGAGCGCGTGTGTCAACTGACCATCGCATGACTACACGTGAAAGCAGGAGAAGTTTCCCTGGTCAACCTGTAATACTTCTAGAAATTCAAATTAACGTTCTTGAATGCTCGGTCTCGTAGAGCGAGATTAAGCATGAGACATGGCGGATAATACTTTCACTTAGTGGCTGCCCGTGGGTGCAGATACTTTGTCACACTGTTCCTGAACCCAAAACTGGAATACGGCGGACTGCACTTGGCTTGTGGTGAGGAAGGATATAAAATGAAGCTAAAAAATTATATGAATATATAATTATATGAATGAATCAGAAACATCACTAACATTTAAAACATATCACGTTTGAACCGCAAACAAACCACAAAAAAAATGTCTAGCTCCGCCCACATCCCTGTCTCATACATAGATAAGAAGGGTACTCAATCAACAAGGGTGCTTAAGTTCAGCATGGCTTGCTTTGTGGTGATGACAACGTGGAGGATTATGGGTAATTTGCCATTACAGATGTAACTAAATAAAGAATACACTTCTGGACCAAATCATACACGACATGCAAATTAAAGAGGATGCATGATGAGGATGGTATAAGAGGATGATGACCTCCATTCAATTGCTATACCGTTTATCCTTCAGGGTCGTGGAGAACCTGGAGCTTATCCCAGGGGGCATGGGGCACAAGGCGGGGTACACACTGGACGGGGTGCCAATCCATCGCAGAGAACCACATACACATTCATACACTTTTGCCATGCACCATACATGTGTTTGGCCTGGGGGAGGAAACCCCCGCAGCATGAGGGTTTAGAACATCCTAATCCACCATGCGCCCTCGCATGATGACAATTTTCAGCTACTGAACCTGTATGCTTCACGTCAGTGATGAACATAACGTGGTTGTTACGGTAAGGTTCTATTTTGACCGGTTTGTCTGCTGGTGATTAAATTAAAGAGTGTACACGTACACCGATACGCGAACTCGAACCCCGCTCGCATCGACCGCTGTATATTGTGAGCTGGGAACAATTTCCACATCGCGTATTAACGTGTATTCACAGATCCTAGTATTTTTAACCATCATAAAGGTGCTCCAGGATTCAATGAGAACCTACAGATGTAGAGATCTACAGATGCAAGTTTACATCTTTCCTTTGCATTAGTCTATTCTTCCACACAGGGTACCTTTAATGGTTTAAAGTGTTCAAGGTTACATTACAATGCTGGAAATGTTTCTTTAAAAAAAAAACCCTCCAACCTACCTGTGTGTCTGGAAATAGCAGCACAAAAAAAAAGGGCCATGAATCATGCCGGGATCAAAGCTATTAAGCTTCATCAGAGTGCATCTGAATCACAAGTAGCTTCTATAAATGAGACCAGAGTGCGACGTCTCCATCAGGAGGTCTGAGAGTTCTGCCTTCTCCTCTTTTATTTTTGATTGCAAGGACCTGATCTAGAGCAGCTGTCCAGATCTCGGTGTGATTAAGGGGGCAGTGGGCCAGTTAGGGCGCTGGCGTGATAAGCGCTGTGCTTTGGCAGCCGCTTAGCTGCGCTTCTGAGAGCGTTATATAAGATGGTGGTGGGCGTCAGAGCTGAATTCTCATCGCTGCTGCCTGCTGAAAAGCAGTAGTGTATAAAAATAAAATAAAATAAAATAAAACATTTAAATAAATAAATAAATCAAACACGTAGGCTTGTGCTCTGCATTTTGGTCTCCCAGCCAAATGAAAATGGGGGTTTTTGCGTCAATGACATTTTTTTTCCATAGTGGAGGAATGTAAACATTTCGGTGCACTACAAAGAGATTTCGGTTTAAGCCCCGCCCCAAACACTTTGTTCAAGTGTAACCTTAAGCACAGGCGCCACATTATCAGATAGCACACGTACAAATCCTCGTCATTGTCGTTTGTGGTTTCAGAACTTTTGTCCATGTTAATGTTTTTCCACATTTCTCCTTCTACAGCACTCGATACGCAGCTCTTGATGTGATCCTTGAGGCGTTTGGCGTAACGATTTGAGACATACCATCGCCACCTACTGGGCTGGCACGCCCACGTGAGCTTTTTCAAATAAGTATAAAATCATTTGTGAGGAGAAAAAGATATTGTTGATGACACGGTATGGGATGGAGATATTTTCAAAAGAGCTGTTCACGTGGATGGAGAGATTTTTTTGGTTTGGGGGGGTGGGGGGGGGTGCTGCTGTCCGTGTGGTCAAAGATCATCGAAAAATGCTGATTGTGTGAATGGGAAAATTTTTTTGAAAATGGATTGGAACCAATCCCCCGTGGATAGGGGGGTCCTGAACTGTACTGATGGACGGAGCCCAAAAGACGTTACAAATACGGATTCAGAGAAATAAAAAGAAAAAAAGAAAAAGTCTCTGTTGTGAATGCTTACCTCACTGGTTCTAAAGATGACCCTGTAATTGTACTGCGGGCCGTGCTCTTTATGATCGTCCAGCTTCTCTCGCCGAAGACTCACGGCGACCGGGCCGAGTGTCTCGTCCACTCCCAAATAGTTCCAGTGCTCTATAGGGTTAAGGTAAATAAATAAATAAACAGCAGAGCCACATTCTTAAACACTGTACACGTCACTCCAATATCACGGAAACGCCATTACTTTACAGTTTCAACATCTTCAAAATCCTTTGCTCATCACACAAATGTGTGTCAGTGGTAGACATGCCCCCCTGCCCCCTGTGTTTAAGAGATGTGACGGGTAATGATGTGTTTAAGAGACGTACCTGATGCCATTCCAGGGGTAATAAGTGCTGAGAAAATCTATCAAGCTCAAATATTTGTTCCCTGACAGCGTGGCGAATAATGAAACCCACACACTCACCTCTTAAATAGAAGTACTTTCGGTAGTAATAGGCTCCCAAGTCCACATGTTCCAAAATATTGTTCTTTCCCCTCTCATGGTGCATGCTCTTCCCATCTTTGGGAGCTTCCAGCACAGCCACCCCTGCATTACTGAAATGCGTGTTGGGCGCCGCCTCACGGGACCCGTCTTCGTCCCTGGAAGAATTAGCCGATCCACTGCCAATGCTGCCCTGCTTGGAAGGGCAGATGTTCCTCTCACCTTCGCCCCCTATCTCATTACGAAAGCAGGGGCAGCTGAGGACCAGATCGTTGCTTTTATCGTCACCGGGGTCCAGCGCTGGTCCGTCCTTGGCGTTGAGCTCTTCTTGGCTGCCGCAGGGAGAGCCATAGGCCCCGCTCTGGGTGGACGATAAGGAGGAGGAGGTGGAGGCCGACGCGGCGGCAGCGGCAGAGGCTCCGGTGGTGGTGTTCTTCCTTTTGGAGGAACTCTGTCGGTTTTGCACGGCTTCGTTCAGGTCAAACAGAATGCTCTGGACATCGTAATGGGCGAAACCCTTCTGACAGACCCAGGGCTTTGGAGGAGGACCTGCGTCCTCTGACTTCCCGTCTTCCGCGTCCGAACCTGCACGAGAGGAGTCGCCTTCTGCCTTCACGCTTCGTAACTTGCGGAATATGGACTCGCCTCCGGTTTCAGACTTGGAGCGTCTTTTCAGGTGCTTTTCCCTTTCCTTGAGGCGACTTGCGGGACTACCTCGTGGGGGTCCCAGGGGCCCGTCTGGCAGGTCGAGAGCGGTCTGCTTGTGTGCCACAGTAAGCAGTTCGCTTAATTTCTCAGGAGCAGGGCTTCGCTGATCGGGGTCATCGGTCTGGTAGGCTTTGAGCATGTCAAAGAAGCTCTCCCCGGAGACGCCATGCTTGTCAATGGAGGAGGTACTGCCATACTCACGGTGCATCGGTGTCCAGCCAGAAAAGGACCAACCCTCGTTGCCATCTCCATCCAGCTCACTGATGGTAATATCGCTGTTGCTGCGCTGGCGAATGCGACGCATGCCCTTACGTGGTGAACCCAAGTAACCGTCTGGGGATAGGAAGCGATTGTCTTTGCCCTTGCTATGGATCTTATTCTTTAGTGTATTCTGAATATTACGCAGCATGGACGAATCCTGTGGGCTTATCAAGTGGCCAAGCTTAGCAGAAAGGTTGCTCTGGGTGCTCCCAGAAGTAGTTGATGGTGAGTCGGTCTCCACTGTAATGTGCCAAACACCGCCTCCGCCTCCTCCACTGCCACTCCCACTGCTACCTCCACTCCCGCTCCCACTCCCACCACTACCGCCGCCACCACCACCACCACCACCACCACCACCATCTTTCCTCGGAGGCCAGTCGGCGACCCGTGCCCGGACTCCCATCTTGGGAACTCCAGGTGTGCCTCCGGACAGGTGGGTGCTCTCACTACGTGGAGGAGGCGCCCCTCCATTGGGCAAGCGCAGGCGGCGGGTGTAAAACTCATCCGTGGCAGGCACGGAGCCCCCCACAGAGCGCTCGGTCTGCGAACGCTTCAGGCTGGTCATAGTGAAGTCAAGAGACAGAGCTCAGCACTGGAGCATGTTTGCGGAATACTCGGAATCTCTGGAGATCATGCGCTGCCACTTAGCCAGGAGTCCAGGGACAACCAAGATGGCACAAAGTGATGTAGATCAAAGTCAGCAGTGGTCTCTTTCTAATGGAAGTCAAGCCGCGTGGCAACACGGCAAAATGATCAGTGGTCCTTCTCCATCAGTTCTGAGAGTGAATTCTGCAAAAAATAAATACATAAATAAATAAATAATAATAAAGAAGAAGAAGAAGAAAAAGATTGCATGACACACATCATTAACAAGTACCAGCAACAGAAAGACCACATCAGACCACATTAATGGATACTTCAAGTTATATTGCAAAGTTTACAGCTTGCAATAATGCTGCGTGTGGCTTACACAGCAGAGCAGTTCCAAGAAAACAAATCCTGGAAGGGAAAGGCTAATTATTCTTTAATCACTCTCCTATAATAATTAACGACCCACTTAGGGCTTGGGCATAATTCACCGTTACACTCTGTCGATATCATTAATGGCCTCAAGCCGAGCAGGAACACCTCTAGTTCACCAACCGCCAGAAGTCATGCACTGAGGCACGAGAACGGATTCGCACTTACTGAAACGTTTGGTTTAATCTCATGGCTGCCTAAAGTGAATCAAAACCCCATGTACACCACAACGAGAAACTAATCAGCAAGCCCACGCAGAGATAAAAATAGTTGGTAGTGTACAAAAAGCTCAAATGCTCAGGGAACAGAACTTGCATTCGATTAAGCCCCCCACCCCCTACCCCACCCATTAGGATCCCTCACCTCGCTCTCCAAAAACCCCACCTCCAAAACAAACACACGGGAGAACATGTGAAAGCCAGAGAACAATGGAAGAGCCTTCCGAGTTGACGGACCAACAACCTTTGTTCTGATTGGTTGGATTTCGTTTGTGCACACTGTTTACAGATCCTGGGGAGCCACAGAGAAGCAAGTTTCTGCTCTGAGCAGATATTTTATAGATGATTGTTGTTGAATGAAGGAGAAACATATACCCATTGTTCTGACTTTTAAAAAAAATAGATATATATATTTTAAAAATCGCTGACCGCACCTTTAAACTAGCTCCGCTATTGAAGATCACACGAATGTAAAAGGTACAGTGTTTGTTTCCCACAGCAGTAACACTCGGGAGCATTCAATTTAAGTGAAAATTGATGTTCCAGAACTTTCTGTACTGGTCCTTTAGGATTACAGGATAACCCTTTCTAGTAAACAATTACAATTTATGATGACCCGTCGTATTGTCGTCCGGTTAAATGCTCTCGACGTCGCACCCGTCACCGTCCGGTGCGTCAGCGGCACCGTATCTCGTCGTGCGAGATATCCCCGTCGGAAATCCTCCACGGCTCAACAAAAGCGCCCGTTAAAATCTTCGCCGTTTCACTTTTAGTTCGTTCGCAAAGCTACCGTCGAGTTTGCTTAGACCTGGAGATGTGGCGCTATTTACTGTCGTGTAAAAGCACTTCCTGTTTCAAGAAGAAATGCGCCCGGACATGGAACCGAATCGAGTCTCTCGAACCGTTTCACAGGGACCTCAAAACATCGGGTAATAGATCCATTAACTACCTGGAAATTTATTTATTTATTTATTTAAAAGAGCCCTTTGAGGAAATTTCGATACTAAAAATATTTCATTTTCACCATTCCCCGCTTTATTCTACTAAAACCGCCGTAGTGTGTTCAGCGTGGTGTGCTTTCATACTATGAAATGCGGCATGAAAGCACCACGAGTATTTCCCTCATGACACATTCAGGATCGGCTCCGAAATGTCAGTTTTCTTAGTTGCCTAGCAACCATCTGCCGAGTGTTTTCTGGCGTAGCGCGGCGATGCTAGCGGGTTAACCTTAATGAGCGAGATGGATAGGACAGAAAATCTAAAATAGAGACGGAGGAGGAAGAAAAGGAGGAGGAGGAGGAGGGAAAACGGAGTGACATAACTGCAGTGTGACTTCATTCACCTCCGGCTGAGCAGGACACGCGGCCCGACTCGACTCGCTGCCTCACATCAGCACTGGTAAACATACTGATCTGAAACTTTACTCAGCGGTCACAAGCAGAGCCCAAAAAAAAAAAACAACCCTTACCCACTTACTCTGCACTCCTTAGCTCATATCGGAGGAATACGAGTGCACTGGTGTTGCGTCATCTCCGTGTGACTCGGGTCGGAGCGTCTTAAATGAAATCGTGTCTGCGGTGGACGCAGCCGTTCCTGTGAAGGATGTAAATGTGAGGTCATGTTCCTGTCACTGCGTCTCCCAAAAGCACAGAAGGTGTTCAGCGGATGCACGATAAACACACACACACACACCCTTATGCAAACCCGACACGTTCCCCATCTAAGAGAGTGTGAAGTCATGGGAATTTCCATTCCTGGAAGTGAACAGTCATGGGGTACGGCTTTCTCGCGCTCATCCTCTCGCCGATCACGCGCGAGGTGATCTGGAGGTCGCGCTGCAGGTGCTACACTCAGGATGAGCACACGTGTGGAAGTTAGTCACACACAGCTGTCAAATTACAGCCCAGAGACTGACAGATCCGCCCTTCCCTTTACAGACGGGAGCTGTACGGTGTAGCGCTAAGCTAATGAGAAAGCGGTACCTGTGAGAGGCGGGGTGAGGAACACGACCAGAACCACCAGCGAGATATTTGTTACAAACGTGAGGACGAAATCAGCGCGAGGGGAAATAACAGAGCGGAAACGCGTCTGCGATAGCCACGGGCTGGGTGTGTGTTCTTATTTATCCCTCACTAATGTACTGGTGTTGATGGTATTTAGTGCGAACGCTGAAAAGACTTTACATGAATTAAAAAATAATAATAACTTGATTATAAATAAAAGACAGTGATTCTAACTGATCTGAAGATGTGACGTGGTCTTAAAGAAACTGAGCTGCACGGACGTCTTTATAATCAGCACGCAGAGCTACGACAACGCTCGTAAACAGATCATCTCCTGTAAAAGGACGAGCAGAGAGACGACCCGTGTCCTCCGTTTCTAATCACAGCACAGGATACAGGGCCAACAGCTCATCTCTCGGAGCGCCGTCCTCCAAAACACACGCAGACCCATGGAGAAGATCTACAGTGCCCTTCTATCCAGAGCTGTTCTTCCATCCTGTGTCTGTCTGTCTTCCTCTCTCTGTCTTTCTCCCTCAGTCTCTCTCACTTTCCCAGCATCTCTCCCAGTCTCTCTCTCACTTCCCCAGTGTCTCTCCCCCAGTCTCTCTTACTTTCCCAGTGTCTCTCCCCCAGTGTCTCTCTCCCAGTCTCTCTTACTTTCCCAGTGTCTCTCTCCCAGTCTCTCTTACTTTCCCAGTGTCTCTCTCCCAGTCTCTCTTACTTTCCCAGTGTCTCTCTCCCAGTCTCTTACTTTCCCAGTGTCTCTCCCCCAGTGTCTCTCTCCCAGTCTCTCTTACTTTCCCAGTGTCTCTCTCCCAGTCTCTCTTACTTTCCCAGTGTCTCTCTCCCAGTCTCTCTTACTTTCCCAGCATCTCTCCCAGTCTCTCTCACTTCCCCAGTGTCTCTCTCACAGTCTCTCTTACTTTCCCAGTGCCCTCTCCCAGTCTCTCTCTCACTTCCCCAGTGTCTCTCTCCCAGTCTCTCTCTCACTTCCCCAGTGTCTCTCTCACAGTCTCTCTTACTTTCAGTGTCTCTCTCTCATTCTCACTTACTTTCCCAGTGTCTCTCTCTCACTTCCCCAGTGTCTCTCTCTCTCTCACAGTCTCTCTCTTACTTTCAGTGTCTCTCTCTCATTCTCACTTACTTTCCCAGTGTCTCTCTCCCAGTCTCTCTCTCACTTCCCCAGTGTCTCTCTCTCAGTCTCTCTCTTACTTTCAGTGTCTCTCTCCCAGTCTCTTACTTTTCCCAGTGTCTCTCTCCCAGTGTCTTACTTTTCCCAGTGTCTCTCCCCCAGTCTCTCTTACTTTCCCCAGTGTCTCTTACTTTCAGTGTCTCTCTCCCAGTCTCTCTCTCACTTCCCCAGTGTCTCTCTCTCCCAGTCTCTCTCACTTCCCCAGTGTCTCTCCCTCCCAGTCTCTCTCTTACTTTCAGTGTCTCTCTCTCATTCTCTCTTACTTTCCCAGTGTCTCTCTCCCAGTCTCTCTTACTTCCCCAGTGTCTCTCTCCCAGTCTCTCTTACTTTCAGTGTCTCTCTCCCAGTCTCTTACTTTCCCGTGTCTCACTTCCCCAGTGTCTCTCTTTCCCAGTGTCTCTCTCTCTTTCCCAGTGTCTCTCTCCCAGTCTTTCTCTTACTTTCCCAGTGTCTCTCTCTCCCAATAATTCTCTCTCCTAGTCTCTTACTTTCCCAGTGTCTCCCTCTCACTTCCCCAGTGTCTCTCTCTCTCCCAGTCTTTCTCTTACTTTCAGTGTCTCTCTTCCATTCTCTCTCTTACTTTCCCAGTGTCTCACTTTCCCAGTGTCTCTCTCACTTTCCCAGTCTCTCTCTCACTTCCCCAGTGTGTCTCTCTTAGTTTCCCAATGTCTCTCTCTCACTTCCCCAGTGTCTCACTTTCCCAGTGTCTCTCTCACTTTCCCAGTCTCTCTCTCACTTCCCCAGTGTCTCTCTTACTTTCCCAGTCTCTCTCTCACTTCCCCAGTGTGTCTCTCTTACTTTCCCAATGTCTCTCTCTCACTTCCCCAGTGTCTCTCTCACTTTCCCAGTGTCTCTCTCACTTCCCCAGTGTCTCTCTCACTTTCCCAATGTCTCTCTCTCACTTCCCCAGTGTCTCTCTCACTTTCCCAATGTCTCTCTCTCACTTCCCCAGTGTCTCTCTCTCCCTGTCTGTCTCTCACTCCAGTCTTTCTCACTTTCCCAGCATCTCTCCCTCCCAGTATCTCTCTCCCCGTTTCTCTCTCTCGCTCCCCCGTGTCTTCCTCCGTGTGTCTTTCTTTGTGTGTCTCTCACTCCAGTCTCTTTCTCCCTCAGTCTCTCTCACTTGTCCTGCATATTTCTCCCTCTCTTTAGATGACTTCAAGTCGTGCTGATTATAAATCCCTCGGTTCACACCTCGGGGGTTTGGACACCTGCAGCAGGAGGTGTTATGCGCGGGCGCATCATCGTATGCGAGAGGCTGCGCCGTTGGGCTCAGGTGTTCCCGCCGTCATCCTACAGACGCATGACAAACCCAGACGGTGAGTAAGAACCCAGCACACGTACAGTGTAAGAAAGAGCGCGTCAGGCCCGACTATCCTCTCGTCCTCGGTCTTTACATCAACATCGCTGCACTGCCAAGGCCAGGACCGAGGCTGCCAAAACTATTGGCGTCCTGTCTAACGCTCAGGCCTGGAGGACAGGCCGGACTGCACTCACGCCCCGGGCCACGTAATCACAATGATACGACTTATTTTTTGAAATACAGACTAAAAAGCATTCCATATATCATCATCTACTCCTAATTTAGCTACCACTTACCCACATGTGCAAATTTATGTTAAAATAAATAAATAAACCGATAAATAAATAAGCTGTAAGATGTAGTTGAACACGAAGGCTATTTCAGTTCAAAAAGGACACAAGCGTCCGCGTCGGTGCTGTAGGATCGGGGTAGTAATTCATCGAAATACTGTACTTCGAGGCTGACTTTGGTTACAAAACCACACCATACGGCAGCACGGACCTTTTAACTACAACCCTGATTCCAAAAAAGTCGGGACGCTGTGTAAAATGTAAATAAAAACAGAATGCCATGATTCTCAATTCTCATAAACCCCTATGTAATTCACAACAGAACACAGAAGACTTATCAAACGTTTAAACTGAGGAAACTCACCGTTTTAAGGGGGGGGAAATAAGGTCATTTTAAATCCGAGGCCGAAAGACGTCTCCAAAAAGCTGGGACGGGGACAATAAAATGCTAGAGAAGTATGTGTTAGTGAAAAGACAGAGCTGGAGGAAGATTTTGCAAGTAATTAGGGGAATTGGGAACGGGTCAGTAAGATGATCTTAGAGATACTGTTTTGATGTTCAAAAATAGTAGAGATGTTCATGTAAGGTTTATGGAAGGAGTCTCCAGCCTCCGCCTCTTTCTTTTTACCGACACGTACTTTTCCAGCCTTTTGTTGTCCCCCTCCCAACTTTTCTGCTTCTATTGTGAATAGAGCATGGCTTTACGGGATTTGTAAAAACGGTGTTTTTATCCACATTTATTTCACACAGCGTCCCAACTTTTTTGGACTTGGGGTTGTATTTACACAGGGTGAAATGTGGAACGATCAGGAGAGATGGCGAGGTATAATGTGAAATGTAAGGCACACTTCTCCATGTGGCTGACTTGATGAAGCGTGATGCAATAAGCAGAGACAAAGCGTGGAGTTCTCGCTCCTGGGGTTTGTGCCAAGTGTGAATATTCCCCAGCCTCGCATTCTGTCTCCTCTGTTACTGATTTAAACACTCAGCTTCGTGTGTGTGTGTGTGTGTGTGTGTGTGTGTGTGTGTGTGTGTGTGTGGGCTAAGAGAATCGTGAGCTACGACATAATCCGGTGCTAACGCTGTGCTTGGAGAAAGGCAGAGAAATGTTCGACACTCGGGTACAGCGCTGGATTGCATGGTGGTCGGTGATAATAACCCTTCATTTGTTCACCTGTTCTCTCGCGCTAAACAGGAACAAACGGGCCGCTGTACAGCTGTACAACAGTTCACGGCGTCTCCTGCGTTCTCTCTCCGACGCCCACTTACCTCCAGACGTGTACACCGGGTGAAGCAGATAAACATGAGCTCGGGGCGCTGATGCTAAGTTCCCTCAGCAGGACACGTTCACTGATGTGTTTAACTGTCAACTCCCTGCCTTTTTACCGTGTGTGTGTGTGTGTGTGTGTGTGTGTGTGTGTGTGTGTGTGTGTACGGCAATAAAACACCAAGCGCCTGGTTAACTTCTGCAACTGGGAATTGTCAAACAAAGCACATTTAAACCCACACACGGATGTAACAGGCTGTTACATGAAAGTAAGAGAATTCTGGATTCCGATTGGTCAAAAGGTGTCGAATCATTTTCTAGAAAAGCAGCGCCGACAGTAACGAGAGGTTTATATTAATGCGCTCGTGCCGATACGTCATGCTTTCTATAGTAACTCGGAAGGCGAATAAAACCTCGAGGGCATGTGTAATGGAGTGTTCTGTACGGAGATGTTCGGGTAACGTTTATGGAAGGAGTCTCCAGTGTCAGAGCTTTGTAACAGCGTTTTAACTTCACGAGACAGAGAGAGAGAGAGAGAGAGAGAGAGAGAGACACAGATAGTGAGAAAGAGACACACACAGAGAGAGAGAGACAGAGAGAGAGAGAGAGAGAGAGAGAGAGAGAGAGAGAGAGAGAGAGACAGAGAGAGAGAGAGAGAGAGACAGAGAGAGAGAGAGAGAGAGAGACAGAGAGAGAGACAGAGAGAGACAGAGAGAGAGAGAGAGACAGAGAGAGAGAGAGAGAGAGAGAGAGACAGAGAGAGAGAGAGAGAGACAGAGAGAGAGAGAGAGAGAGAGACAGAGAGAGAGAGAGAGACAGAGAGACAGAGAGAGAGAGAGAGACAGAGAGAGAGAGAGAGAGAGAGACAGAGAGAGAGAGACAGAGAGAGAGAGAGAGAGAGAGATCGAGGAACTCGCTTGTTTCTCAGACATCAAAAACGTAACTATAAATGGATAAAAAAAAAAAAAAGTACGATTTTGTTGGTTAATGAATGAAACATTGTAACGGTTGGCAAACTGCTGCGGTTTAAGTGGAATAAAACGCTTCGGGACGTGCCGTTTTATACGCGGTAACAGTGACTCCACTTGACGACGGGTTATTTTCCTACTGTTACGTCCCCGGTGTCCGTGATCCGTGATCCATCATCACGAGCCTCGAGTCACTGTGGCGATATCGCCATCTCCGACAAGAGCCCATAGCAACACAGTGAGGGGGACGGTGGGAGGGAAGGAGCAAAAATAGCCGAGAAAAACGAGTGTGGGAGAAAGAAAGGGGGGAGAGAGAGAGAGAGAGAGAGAGAGAGAGAGAGAGAGAGAGAGAGCGAGAGCGAGAGAGCACTCCGTGGTGCAATTAACAGAAAAGCCTGTCAAACACCACGGCGTGTAATTCTAGGCTTTCAGACGAGCACAAGAAAAGGAAGGAAGAAAAGAAAAACCTGGTGTCGGTCCAAGTTTCTGTCTTTTCATAAACAACAATGCGGAACAAACAGTTAATCTAATGCTCCGATAAAGCCATGCGTGGATATGGGATATTTTATTTCTGGTGCTGATCCAGTATACAAGGGAAGGGTTTATTTCTCTCTGTTTACATTCGCCTGGTTTAAACAGCGGCAGGTGCGTGTTCATGCACTTACACTACTAGACCCGCACTCTATACTCGTTCCCACAGTTCACACCGGGCGTTAACCTGCGCCCCGGGTCTTCCTACCGCAAGCGGACAGCGCCGAACGCACACCGTGGACGATCCGATCGCTCGGCGCGCTGTTGGAGCAGGTTTCTCGACGCGTACGACCTCGGTGCGTCCCTAATGCACAGGTGATGCGCGTGTTCCCCGGGTAACGGCGATTATCGCGAGACCGGTTGGAAATGGCGCTACACGGTCGGGTCGTCCACAGCCTGGCGGAGGCGGTGCCAGAACAGCACGGCTTCTCGACGCTTCTTCCGTCGTCTCATCGCAGCTCCTGTCCGTCTACGATTCCATTAGCAGACCCTTCAAACCGACTGGTTTGAAGCAGCCCGTACAGGTACACGAGAAAGGGTTCACAGATGATATTTCTGCCTGAAAATAAACGCACCCGTCGCAGGTGGCCCACGGAGGCGGGTACTGAATGCCGGATATGCATTTCATCCGTCTGCTCGTGATCGGATCGTTCTAAACGGGACGTCGGTGGTTAAAGGCTCTGGGTGACCGATCAGAAGGTCAGGAGTTCAAGCCCCAGCACTGCCAAGCTAGCACTGTTGGGCCCTTGAGCGAGGCCCTTAACCCTCTCTGCTCAGCTGTATAAATGAGACGAAGCCGTCTGCCAAACGCCGTCAAACGTAAACGCATCCTAGTGCTTTCGTACCGCTGAAAACGGCGTACGTTTTCCTTCGAATAAACGCTCACAGAGCGCCGCGTAATCACGGCGTGTGCTAAAAACGCTCCAGTAGCGCAGCTCAGCCACTGCAGCTACCACAGACGCCATTACTTTTGTCCTGAAAGAACGCCCGTTCTCGTTTCCCTTCATTTCCATCGCTTCATCTCAATCCATTACATTTTTTTTTTAATTACCTATAAAACTAAGAAATACCAAGTGAAGTAAAGTACTTTTTTGTTTTCAGCGGGTTGTAATGCCGCATCAGGACCGCCACACCGGGTAAGAGCTGACGTTTCCACTCACCTGGCGTTTGGCGTTTTTTCACGCCTAGCCGGTGTTTGCCGCTAACATGACTTAGGAGGTCCGACTTGTACTGTAGGATGACGCTGTAGCTCCTTCTCTTGATATCTGCGCGCCGTTTGCAGTCTGCTTCGCATGAAACACGTCCAGATCGCCGTCATTTCGTCTCATCGGTACCGGATGTTGCTATTTGTTGTTGTTTTTTTTTTTTTTTTTATGAGTACGAGTAAACGAGCGCAGTATTGGACCAGTACCGGTATCGATGCATCACTGATGCACGATTTCACTCCGAAGCTGACGGACTGCAGAAGTACAGGGAAGGCAGGAGTTAATTGCCTGTGCGCGGCTGTGAACCGGCCACACGTTGTGCTCCGGCGGGTCGGTGTAGGAGGAAGGATATCGGTGTGAGTCATTACATCCAGAAATGGCTTTGCGCTGAGCGGTAAACACCTGAGATCTGGCTGTCGTACATCACATCACATCGCACTCGAACACACTTCTGTTTCCATCCCTGACAGACAGATCCGCTTATCATCTGCGACTCATGCTGACGCTTCCCCAGAGCGCAGCGCTGGCTGATGGGTATTTGTGGCACTGCAGAGAGAGAGAGAGAGAGAGAGAGAGGGGAGGATGGAGAGAGAAGAAAAAAAGGAAAAAGAAACCCAAGAGCAGGGTTCGTGCTGAGACCACGTCCTCGCTGCAGCACTTTTATTCCCCTCTCTCTGGAGAACGGGGATGGAATGTGTGACGGAGCAGCGCCAACATCCCGCTCTTCTGGGAACAGCATGGTGTCCCCTGGCAGACCCCACGTGTACCGCATTAGTACGGTATTCCAGCTGCCGTTTCTCTCTCGCCGGTGTTTACCGTCCAGACCGACGAGGTGAAATACAGCGACTCGGCGTGAATCGTGACGTCGCACTATATAGTCGACATCTGGAACGCATCAGCACGGCTGCGAACGAATAAAAACGCACGGCTCGCATGCCGAAACAATTCGGCAAGGACGGCAGTTAAATGCAGAAGAAGAAGTTTGTATTCCCCACAGAGCTTGCGTGAACATAAAAAATAAAAAAACACGCTACCCCTATTTTAAAACCTAACTTCAAATGAATCATTGGCGCATCCTGCAACAAAAACCTTTCGAAGACGCCATTAGCTGATTCTTATGTCATATATATATATATATATATATATATATATATATATATATATATATATATATATATATATACACACAAATAACACCACACACACGAGAGAATGATCTCACAGGATACACTGTAACAAGATTTCCAACACATATTGGGGCTCATAGTTGAGCATCGACGTCAGAGTTTCTTACGTGCTTTTAGGTCACAACAGCGTGCTAATCGCAGAAAACTCCGACTTCAGCTCTGTTCGTTCGGCGTTTCACAGGACGAACCCATCTCTTCATTCCGGCCAGGTTCACACAGGTCTCCCATTTACTTCCTCTTCACGTGCGTATGCTGATGCACACAAATCGGCTGTGAATTACCGAGCGTCTTTGGTGTATGATCATATTTAGCCACACCCACTAAACTCCATAAAAGGCCATGCTCGAAGAGAGCTGAAAATGGCAAAACGGCGACTGAAGGGTGAAAGAGCGCCTCCGGACTGGGGCATGGGGAAAACGTTCCGGTAACGCAGCTCAGCCACTACAGCGCATCAGCTACCACCCCACACACACACACACACACACACACTCGCACACACCCCAAAGTCCTCCTCCTTTCATACGGCACCATGACTTTAATCCAGAACGAATGTCTCGGTGTTATCCGTCTTCATCTATGGATTTGCTTTGGAACGGTTCTCTTTTAAGTCATTATATGAACCAAGTAAATAATAATAATAATAATATTAATAATAATCTAGAAAACTGAGAAACGTGTTTGTAGTCATTTTTTTTAAAAGGGACTAAACGAAACCAGATTTGGAGACGGCGGTGTAGCAGATTTTTCCATCTCGAACGTTACAGAAAATCAGTCCAAAAGCTGTTCAGAGCACAGAAATAAAAAGAGCATGGAGGCGGGGTTTAAAAGTTACAGCTGAACAAACAAGTTACGAAATGATGGAAGTGTATTACTTTCATCTATTTTTATTCCCCATTATAACGAAGGAAAGAAACTAAACTACAGCCTCATAAACTGAACTGTTCACATTAACGTCAGTGTTTCAGGCATTTTATCCTAAGGGTGTGTAAACTTCTGCACTCAACAGTAAGACTAACCCAGGGCGTAATTCCACGTGGTTATATTGCGTGGGAGAGCAATTTGGGTGAAGAGATCACGGACTGTGGTCTTCAGCCGGGACGTCGCAGACTCGGCCGTACTGCGATATCCTCTGCGTAACGAGCGTCACGTTCAGCAGTGAGCTACGCCGGGTACTGTTTTTTCTGTTTAGATCACGCGCTCTAGTTAAAACCATTTAAGAACGCGTCCTGCTGCCGTCACTGTGAAGAGAGAATTACATCCTGGAATAACTTCATCTGGCTCCGACCTTCGGCTTGAGGGAGTAAAATCTTAGGTATGCAAACAACCGAGTCAGACGTAGTCCGCTCTACGAGGCCGCTCGGGAAACCCGGCGTCAGAGCGGCTGGCCA
>NC_030440.2:17320788-17330788 GCF_001660625.3 Ictalurus punctatus | reverse complement strand
GCCCTGGAGCTGTGAGGTGATGATGTTACCCATAACACCATCACGGTACATCACACAGCCGATTTTACCACACCACTCCAGCCTCGTTCCCATGTGATCCCGGCTATTTTTCCCGGACCGTTTCTGACCTCTGTGGTTTTGTGTCCTGTGGTGTCGCGGCTCCACCCCTCACCCTGGCTGTCAATCATCCACCTGGCCTTAATCGCACCTCCACACTCGCTACCTCTCGCCGAGTGCTACCTGCTCGTTTTCCTCGGTGAGACAGAGCCTGGAGTCAGAGCCTCGAGTCGGAGCGTGGGCGTAAGGACAATAGAATCGCACCGCTGAACCCGACGCCTCGCGCACCGCTCTGCCGCACGTATTTATTTTGATAAAAGGTCGCCTACTCGTTCTCCTCATTTAGCACAAATCCTATTGTAAAAAAAAAAAAAAAAAATACAACCCAAAAAAAAAAAAACGCAGATCTGAGGGCGGCTTTGCTCAAATCTCCGGCTCTGCGAGTAGAACGAACAAAAGGCTAATGATGTGTTTGATGTGAGGGAGGAAAAAAAAAAAAGAAAGAGGACTGGATCTGATAGTTCCAGAGGGGAACAAAATACATTTTCTGATTAAAAATACACAAAACTCATTCTCAGAACAGGAAGGAAATATCCCTCTTGAAGCGCGATAAGCGACCGCGTGCATGGCAAAAAAAATAAATAAATAAATTCCCTTAATAACTCCATACACGATGAATTCACTCGTATCAAGTGAGTACGACAGACCTGCTTTATCAGAATGTTCCGGGCAATGTTAACACTTGGGCCAACTAACGCTGTTAAAAAGAGAGAGAGAGAGAGAGAGAGAGAGAGAGAGAGAGAGAGAGAGAGAGAGAGGGAGAGAGAGAGGGAGGGAGAGAGAGAGAGAGAGAGAGAGAGAGAGAGAGAGAGAGAGAGAGAGAGAGAGGGAGGGAGGGAGGGAGAGAGAGAGAGAGAGAGAGAGAGAGAGAGGGAGGGAGAGAGAGAGAGAGAGAGAGAGAGAGAGAGAGAGAGAGAGAGGGAGGGAGAGAGAGAGAGAGAGAGGGAGAGAGAGAGAGAGAGAGAGAGAGAGAGGGAGAGAGAGGGAGGGAGAGAGAGAGAGAGAGAGAGAGGGAGGGAGAGGGAGAGAGAGAGAGAGAGAGAGAGAGAGAGAGAGAGAGAGAGAGAGAGAGAGAGAGAGGGAGGGAGGGAGGGAGGGAGGGAGGGAGAGAGAGAGAGGGAGGGAGAGAGAGGGAGGGAGGGAGAGATAGAGAGAGTGACTGAGACTCCAGCAGTTTTAATATGCATGAAGAGGGACCGGGGCCGTTCTCAGACTTCTAGAGAAGTGACTCACTGGCTCTTCCTTTCGTGGAAAATAAAGGCCGGGGGTTGGGATTTCAGCGCTGGCATGGGAACGTTCTCAGAGGAAGGAACGACTGGCGATCCCTCATTGTCCCGACGCGCATCTGGGCCGACTGGCTGTTCCACGAAACGAAGCCTCATCCTACAACGGCGTTGTTCCACGGCGAAACGTCGCAGAGCGTGCAAACGCCTCCGTCCCGGGGGGGGTCGGAAAACTTGACGCTTTAGCTCGGACACCGGAGACTCCTCCTGTAGATCCATCTTTAGATAGACGATTAAAACCGACGCCTGCTGACCAATCAGAATCCAGAATTCACCCGTGGGGTGGGACGGGACGGGACGGGAAGGGCTCGTGCGAATTACGAACCTGGGATGGTAAATTACGCAGACGGGGAAGTTCACGCAATGAGGTTCTGATGAAATAACGATTATTAAATAATCATAAATTCACACGGTTCAAGAAGAGCGCCATCTTGGCCGTTCGTAGCTCGCCTTTTTAACATGCTCTAGTCGTCATGTCCGTTTTTGCGGCCACGCCGAAGCGATGCGACGCATCAAGAGAAAAATCCCGGCTCCCTCTGGTAACCATGGCGACGGGATGACTAAGACGGACAAGAGGAATGCAGATCTCGCAGGAGAGATGTACTGATTAACCGCTACGTTGCCTTAACCAGCACAGCACGCTTGACTCGGTGCTTCGGGTGCCCGTGTGTGTGTGTGTGTGTGTGTGATTTTATTTTCAACACGCTGGAGTGTCTACATGACCGCAGTGCTTCACCGGCATCGCTGTGGCCCGCGTGCGTCTCAGTCTGTGAGCTCGCAGTCTTGGTGAAGAAACAGTCACAGACGGCGAGGACAATCGCTCCGGTCTCCGTTACCCGATATCACAACCACCACCCCCTTTATTTCCTGTCTATTGTGCGACCTTGTATCCTGTGCACATTTCTAGTAGGTCAGACCTCCACTGCGACACACACACACACACAGAGAGAGAAAGAATGTCCACCACAGCAGTCTATAAATGGGGTCTGTGTAAATGTTTTTGTCCCCTTTCAGCGAGTCTTACCGTCACACAGGGCCGTGTCGTTCATCATTTGTAGCTGACGGCGTCGAGCTAATCGCGTGTGAATGGATTCGTTACACAGACGGCAACCCGAGAGCTGTCGCAACGTATCGTGACTCGGACAACTCATTCATCAGAGGAAGAAAAAAGTTACAAATAAATAAATAAAATAAATAAATAAATAAATAAAATAAAATAAATAAATAAATAAATAAATAAAAGTTGCATGCTGCTTCTTTGCTCACTTCAACGAGAGGTTTCAAACCCCTGAAATGACCTGCGTAACATCCCACGCTGTTTAATGACCTGGGAAAGTTTCTATACCTGCGCGCAAGGTCTATAAATACACCGCCCCCGCGTCCTGCTGCTGTTCCTCATCTTCATCATATTACAGCTGGACAGGTTTAGCTAGCCGAATTGCTAACTGCGAGCCCGATTCTACAGTCAGCAGCCGAAACGACATTAAAACGTTACCGTGACAACCACACTGGTTTCGTCACTAGCTAGCCACCCCAAAGTTTGGTAGGAAGTGAGAAAGCGAAAGGACGCATCGTTCGCTTTCTATGTACACGACACCGGGCCGTGATTTCCCCGGCGAGCGTCGGTTTAATTAGGATTTTACTCAATTCCAGGTCCCTCGGTCTAAACTTTTCGTAACCGTCTCTGGCTATCGGCCGTCTTCCCCACACACGAGCTCGCGGACGCACGCGATTGGCTAGCGTCTCTGTGATCGACAGGGGAGTGCGAGTACGCCCTTCCTACCCCGACAGCTCGGCCATTCCCCCCGCTCTCCTGGCTACGGACAGGGTGGACGTTTTCCGTCGCTTTTCCAACTAATAAAACGTTTTCTCGACACCATGCCACACTCGGATCCAAAACGGAGGTCTGAACGAATCCCTGACAAAGCCCCACTCACCCACCACGCGCCACTCGGCACCGCGAGTGACGTGAGCGACATCTAAACGCAGGGTTAACGTGACCCGAACACACAGCGTGCCTCTTTCTGTGGAGCGTCACGGGAAACCCCGACACCCCGGGAGAATAATTAAACACGCCCCTGACATCCGGTGCGTGTGGATATTTAACCATGTTTAAGGATTTTCCTGGACGATGAGGCCAGCGTGGGACTGCAGCGTAGCTTCAGGAGATGGATTAGCATGAGAAAGATGTGCCTGCATTCCTCTGGAGCAGAGCGGGGCTGGAGGTCGAGGAGGAGGAGGAGGAGGAGGAGAAAAACCCACACGGACGGCACCTCCGATGGGGGAAAGCAGGGAAAACGTGGAAGCCGTACAGGGTTTATTTTAGCTGTTGGACAGCGCTCAGGAATGAAAGGATTTATGGGTTTTGGCTCCGGGTGTCGTTTATTTAAGTCGCCGTTCTCATCGGAAGCGTCCGGAGGACCTCGCGCTGAATTCGACGGGCGCGGAGTTCAAACGAAAGTCCGGAACCCGTTCAGAAAAAACCGCCCGGGAGGAGAACACGGCGTATTTCGGAGTTAGCGCCCGGGCTGGGCGAGCGCGTACAGTTCTAGCGGTGCTTTCGGAGTCCTCGTACCCATGAGACGACACGTATACGGTCCCCTTCGAAAAGTAACGGGACGGCAAGGCCAATTCTTTTCCTCTTGCTATACACTGAAGACATTTGAGTTCGAGATCCAAAGACGAATGAGACGATGGATCGGAATTTCCGTATATTTACCTCAAGATGCGTTAGACAACTTTAGTCTGAACCCAAAAAATATCGGAACACGTGACTGTTTCGTTTTACCCAGGTGAGTCCTGTTAGATTAACTGCTGAAAGAAGTGGAAGGTTTAAGACTGGCCGAGCCCGTCACCAGACCTTAACCCAACTGGGGAGAACCCAAACCTCCACGCCCCCCAAAACAAATAAATAACTGAAAGAGGTTGTCGTAAAAGCCTGGAAATGAGTAAACGTCGCTATGCTTAATACTGAATCGTACTGCGACGAAACATCTGCACGTCTTCACTTTTCCCCCGCACTCGTACCACCTTCAGGTTTATACTTAAGGGGGAATTTTAGCAAACGAAAACACCCTGCGGCTTAAAAATAAACCCCAACGCGACACTACGATCCTGGGAAAAGTGTAACCGAGGAGAAGCGGGAGAGCAGGACGGCGTCAGCGCTGAACTTTAGATAAGGTGTGTAACGATATGGGTCAGAAGCAGACAAACAACTGAAGCTCTGTTAGACTGTGGACTTTGTCCTCGCGCTGAACTGCAGCGTGCGCGTTTCCGTTTCCTTCACGGGGATCCTCAGATCCGTGACGTTCGTGATCTTCACGCTGTTATCTGTTGGATGGACGTGCCACGCCCCACATCTGGATGACATCTTTAAAAAACATTTTAAGTGTAAATATTGAAATGATTTGATTCTGTATGTTGTCGCACTTCCTTTCGATACGGGAAGTCAGACAGGGAGCGTGTCGAAGGGAAGGGCTCGAGATTAGGGCCGGACAATATGACCACGCCGCGTCCGTATTGTGATAAAAAGTCACGGTAGATCCCCCCCCCCCCCCCCCCCGAGATATCGCTGGTACCGTGCTACCTTTTATTTGAATAATTACAGACTAGCATGGACTCCAACCGTCTTTTCAACTCGCACAGGATCCGAACCACGCGACCGACCCACGGCCGACGCTAGCTAGCCTCTTCTATACGGATAAAAGGGCGCTAACGGTACGGGAACCTTCCAAGCTTTTTACTCTCATCTTCAACACACATTTCCCACACATCCAGGTGATGATAAAATTATTAGTATTTTTTACAGTACAAAAGATAAGCGAGAAGACTAGTACTCATTTCCCCCCCGAGTGTACAGCGATAGATAACAGGGGCGGGGCGGGGCGTGTCCGTTCGTTCTACACGAGCGTCCGATTTGATTGGATGCAAAATGCACGACAGCATTTGTTTCCTCTGTATACAATTAAAATAGGAAACTAACAAAAACACCGCTGTCATATTTTGGTATATCCGAACAAAATTTTTTTTTTTTACATATTATTAATTAATTATTAATAATAATAATAATTTCATTATCATCTATATTTAAAAAAAATACACGGGAACAGCGCAGCGTTTAATCGAACTCCCCGTCCGTGCCGTGAGAGAAGAGCGAAGACGTTCACGGACATGACAAGCAAAGAGGGACTGGAGAAAAGTTTTCCGCACAGACCTTTGAATCCTCCGAAATGACGGACTAACCGGATGTTCCTTCAGCGAAGAGCCTTAGAGGAACCCTGAAAGAGCGGCATGGCCTGACTAATGAAGACTGCAAAGTACTTCCAAACCTCAAGCGACAGCTCGTAAACGTCCGGCGCGGCGCTGAGAGTCCGCCGTTACTCCTCCGTCCGACACAAAGATGACACGCACATCCCAGACCTTCACCCCGAGGCTGTCCATTCAGAGCCATTACACGCTGTTAATGTCCGTGTTCTCGCATTCACACACACACATACACACACACACACACACACTGAAAAGACCGACGCCTCAGTGTGGTGCGGGAAGAACGCACCAGATTATAACACACCGCGTCTTTCTCCTTCCTTTAAGCTCAGAGGAACGGGCAGGTTGTGAAGTGTAGACGAGGAATAGAACGTTGTGTCACGCTGTTATAGGAAAATAATCAACGACGGCGTGGTGTGATGAAGCGGAACAGCGCTCAGCGTTACAGAGAGACCACAAAGCCGAAAGCCCTCCGTCCTGAACGTGGCGAAAAGTCACAGCTTCAGCTCTCGACACTGGAGGCTCCTTCCTTAAACAACACTTACATTACCATAAACATCACCATAGCAACAATCACCAAAGATTCTCCCCCTGGAAACGAGCCGTTACTATAGAAACGGTAACGTATTAGAACGTGGGCATTAATTTAGACGATAGATAGATTTCACATATACATATATACACACACGCATTTTTTTCTATATCTATATATATATATATATAATATGTGTGTGTGTTATAGAAAATCGATCAACATCTATAAGCAACTATACAAACACGCAACATGTAGGCCAAAAAAAATTTTTGAGTAAAAACAACAAAACAAAGAATAAAACCCAGTTTTTAAACATTTTAAAGTGTGCTTGTGTGTGTGTGTGTGTGTGTATGTGTGAGTGAGAGAGAGAGAGAAACTTTCAGCCATTAAAGCCAGCTAGACAGGTGGATGTTTAACGGGCGTGAGAAAAGCCGGGTCTTTAGGCGATTAATCCGAGGCCGGAGTGCAGGAGACGAGCCTCAAACGCTCCTGCCAGATGTGCAGCTTTCCTCTTCGCCGCTTCCCCAACACACAGAGGCCGGGTCTGAACGGAACACCCCGTGCCGAGCTCGTTCTGATCCTCACGCGGCCCGAGTCTACAGCAAGGGTCGAAGCGTCGCTTGACTACAGACTTCTGTACAAAACCCCGACGATTAAAGAACCTTCCTAAACCGACGGCACTCGACCACGGGGACAAGGAAGAATCACAGCTGCATAGGAGCGTTTACACAAAAATATTTTTACATTCAGGAAAATACTTTAAGCTCGGGGGGCGGGGGGGGCGGGGGGGGAACATTCCAATCCTACTCGTGCTCCTGAAGGCGTGTAAACTTACGCATAAGAAGACGAACCGCCGCAAACCGTGACTCGATCGACTTCACATCATAAAACCTGCGGATTACTGCACTTCTATACCTGTACTACACTGCGGAGGTCGAACTGCCGCGGCGCCCGCCTATCGTTAACGCCGTATATTATTCGATATTTTTACCGGCATAGAAGCGAGTCAAAATATCTTCCACTCCCATCTTCCAGCATTTACCCTCGACCGGTCTTTCGTACTCTCGGCTCTCCTTTTATGGAGTTTTGTGGGCGTGGCTAAAAGCGGATACGCTGTGACGGGAACGCTGAGCAACGTACACACCTGAGTGCGAAGAAAACCAGCCCTTCTTAAACTTTCCTAACCCGGCAGAACATTTTAGTACCAGAACAGTCAGACAGCGACCCTGCTACACACATCCTACCTCCTGTCCGTGGCCGGAATCCACTTCCTTTCTCCTCCTGACTGTTTATGTCCCCCTTCCGGGGATTTTCCTCGGCTGTCGATCGGAGCGCATCATCCGTCATATCGTGTTAAGACTCGCTCATCAAACTGCTGGACTTCCATGACCATTAACACGGAGAAACTAGCCTCTACGCTTAGCTAGCTATCCACCCATCTATCCACCCCGTCCCGACACTGGAGACTCCTTCCATGAACGAATCATCGATGGCTCACTATTTAAAGCGAACCGAGAAAAGTCGAGTCCGATCATCACAGCGGGCGCAGAATCTTTCCTGTGTTCCAACTACAGTAACGAGGAATCCCACGGCGGTCATCTCTTTAATAACGGATTTAATAAACCACTCGCAGCACCGGATATAAACCCACGCCAGGTCACTCGTCCGACTCCTACGACACATTACCTGCACATCACCTGTGCTGAGGAGAGACGCGGAAAAGGCCGACGTTCCTCAAAGTATGAGCTGCTAATAATAATAATAATAATAATAATAATAATAATAATAATAATAACGGAGGTGGGGGGGTGGTTTGTGACTCACGGTAGCCACGGTATCAAACCAAGAAAATCAAGCAGCCATGCTCCGTTTCTGAGAAACATGCAGGAAAAAGACTCAACCACACACACGAGGTGTAGAGCCACCACACCAACCCCAATCACCATCCTGAGGTGAGGAAATGACACAATCACCATCAATCACTAGAACTGCACTCTCTCTCACACACACACACACACACACACACACGGTCTCTCTTTCGATCTGAGCACAGCAATCAGAAAGAACGTCTGAGTGTAAACCAAGTGCCTACATTTGAACTAAAACAGATGAGTGGCAGCTGGCGTACCTGCCCCCTGGCGTGTTCACCGTAAAACCCTGAACAAACAGGCGTTTTTCTCTCGCTCGGAGACGGACCGGGACCGGGAGCGGGAGCGCTGAGAAACGCGTCCCCGATTACTAAACTTGTTTTCCTCCAAGAGACGGCGATCAGGTGTGAGGTTACAGAGCAAAAACAGACTAGTTACAACTTGCACTGTGATTAGATGAATGAAACTCGTGTGCGTGTGTGTGTGTGTGTGTGTGTGTGTGTGTGTTGTCTATGCAAACAATTACTAACCTGTTTGTCTTAGTCAGTATTTACACTGACTCAGTGCGACGTGCGGATCGTTCCTGTGCTCGCTGGACTTCACCAGGGCTCAGAGCGATGACCTCATGTCTATTGTGTGTGTGTGTGTGTGTGTGTGTGTGTGTGTGTGTGAGAGAGAGACTTATCAGCTTCGCTTAAATCCGACCCTGAGGCCGAGCCTAAAACTATACCGAAAGGGAACGGCCGTGTTTCGTCTCCACACACACACACACACACACACACACACACACACAACCAATTTGCGGTCAGATTTTGTCAATTAAATTACAATTATTCAGCTACGTATTTTTATTATTTAAATATAAACAGCTCCAGTGGAACAGAAACACGGGTGCCGGGCGATCCGACCGTACAACACCGATATCGTGATGAATCCTGTTTGAGATATCGTTGGTATCGGGCGATCTATTTTTTCATGGATTTTTTTTCTGTAATAATTACGAACTAATAATTCCGAGTTTTTGCGGCGGCTTTTTTCAAAATGTGTGACGCGACCGGTTTTGTGCTGTTGTGCAGGAAACTACTCGGATTCGCGAAATCGCAACGGCACGAGATTTTCCGCAGCGATGTTTGTTGGGAAACGAGGTCTATTAGCCTTTAGTCCTCGTGGTCGGCGCACGTGAACGAACGGCGGCACGGTCCTCCGGGTATATCGCGGAGCTCGCTTGATTTGGCGTTCGTTTCTGCGATCGCGAAACGGCGAAACCCTGGAAGGACTGCGTGGAAGCAGCTGATCGGACTCTTTCGAACTTTTACACCTTTTATTTTCCCCTCCCCCGAATTTACACTGCGACGCTCTGTAGGCATCAAATAAACCTGTCATCTACCTTTCAAAATTCTATCTTTATTTATTTTATATTCTTTTCCATTAAATGTAAATATATATAAAAGTTGTGTCCCAAATGAAGTACTGTGCACTTACACTATGCACTGCGTACTCCATCGTCTAGTGTGGGGATTTTAGAAAGGTGATATCGTCTCAAATAGAACGCTCGCGGGTTTTTACTAACCGGAAGTATAAGCCACGACGGCGCGTGACGTCATACGCACGCTAGCATGAGCGAACACCCGAGTCACCGATAATGACTCTCTTCCGTTTACTTTCTATCCGCGTTACCTTTTATTCACAACACGACCTCAGTCTCCGTCGGACGGAGGAGAAATCGTCACGTGACCGAGGAAGAAAGTCCTCTAAAGCGAGGGAGCATTTTATATTAGACACCGCGGAGATCAAACAGTGCTGCACGAGCACAAACGTGTTCATATCCGGAATGCTCCACCGTGTGGAAGGGGCGGGGAAACTGGTGCGAGCTGCTTAAAAGGTTTAGTTTAAGTTTATCGTGATTATATGCTGCATCTGCGCGCTTGCAG
>NC_030440.2:17285788-17315788 GCF_001660625.3 Ictalurus punctatus | reverse complement strand
GAAATTAGCTTTGCGTTACTAACTCCAGGGCCGGTGAGAGAAGTAAAATCTTATAACGAAAAAATCGGCCATGTAAAGCGTCTAGTGGCGTTTAAGCGTTTAAAATCTCAGGTTCTTAGTCAGTTATTCATCTTAAAGCGTATTGTTCGGGAACGACAGCGAAGCCAAGAGGAAATAAACGAAGTTACGAGAATGACTAACGAGGAGTCCTCGAAACCGCTTTGAAACACCCTGCAGGTGGTTTTTAAGATTTAATGTGCAGATGAAGTGAATAGTTTTCCCTCTGAACTGAAGTACTGAATACACACCACTATTTGCTTTTTTTTTTTTTTTTTATCATCATTCATCCGTTAAGATGTTAAAAATGATAAGACGATTCAAAACAGTGCAAAGTCAACACTGAAAACCAGTTTGAAAACAAAGTCAGAGCCCAGAGGCGGTTAGAAAGGTAAAGAGGGAATTCATATCCTTCAAAAAGGGGGGGATGCAAACTTTTAAACTGATGCAACTTAGACTGTTTCACTATAAATGTCTTAACACACTCTGAGCAGTAGGTACTGAATCGAACGCGGTACGCACCGGATCGACGGCCAGGCAGTAGGTACTGAATTGAACACGGTACGCACCAGACGCAGCTTTGGTCAAACGTGGCTCAGGGAACCGAAACGACTTGAATAACGGGGTAGATGCTGGCGTTTCTTGATGCAGCACCCACGTGTATGGTGCGGTGTTGGGAACCAAAGTTTTGTGTTTTTTAATAACAGGAAATCAGTTCTTGGAAGACAATGGAACACAAGAGTACTTATTATGGATGACAAATGAAGATTCAGGAGGTTTAGATTTAGTCTGACATGCATCGTAATCCAATATTTCACTGAGTGCGGTGTGTGTATGGCAATACTCCGTACGTATTTACATCAGCTATCGTATTAAACACAAATCCAGCGTATGGAGCGTGAATATTACTAGAATCATCGCTCGGGTGTGCTCTCGTCCTCGTGAACATCGGAATGATGGACGTCTTGACTAATGGGTGTGTGTATCCAAGGCAGCAGCTCGCGATAAGATGGTGCCCACAGCGGTGCCGGAGACAGGACTGTAATTACGGAGCCCGGGTGTTAGACGGGTGCATTCGTTACTAATTCCAGCCTTCGGGAGCCATGTTAACACCCCTCTCTCTCTCTCTCTCCTCTTCAGAAAGCTGCTCACCATTTCTCCTCTTTGTGAGGAGAAAAAAAAAAAAACATCATAGGCTTCGATATGCACCATCATTCATTAGATCGGCATCAGCGCCAGCATCCCTCCAGATGAATGGAGAACAGTGGAAAAATCCTGTTCGTGAATAAATTCTCATTCCGCATGTCACGGCGGGACGGGTTGAGCTTGTGAAAGAGATTTATGGGCTTAAGGGATGAAATTATGTCTGCAACCACTAATCAACAATCAAATTTCATAATAAAATATGCAACAAATTTCATCGTCAAATCGTTGGTCCATATTACGAAGCTTTTTGAATCAATTAGCTTGAAAGCTTGAAAAAGTAATGAAACTGTTTTGTCGACACTAAATCGTGTGTGAAGTCATTCGATCATCCTGCTTTCGGTTCATATTAAACGCGCTGGGAATCGATCCCAAAACGAGTCGATTCCCTGATTCCTTGATTCCAAGCATTAAAAACTAAGAGTCAACTCTGAAGCTTCGGAGTCGATTCCACACACCAGAAAGTGACTCACCTTTTACAAAAGGATTCGGAACTGCTGTTAGTGCTGAAACGATTTTTCCAGACAAAAAATAATAATAGGAATCTTAAAATCTGGACGTTTTAATAAGATTTCTACATAATCTACTGGTTCTGAGATACCTTTTTGTTGTTTTTTTGTGATATTGATATCGTATCATCATGAGATACCTTTCTAATTATGGTCGGTATCCTCAGGTGTCAGTCACTTCATTACTTCCTTGTTATTCGCTATAAAACCAAAATTTTTCTCCCAACTGTTTCAGCTCCCCTCTTTATTTTATACGTTTGTTAATTGAACAAAAATATCTGACCCCATCGTGGCCCTTCGAGTGAAACACGTGGTGAAGAAGAGTTGCGATGTGATATCTTAGCCTGCCTATGATGTCCTGCCTCTAACCCAGACACGCCCAAACCTTGTGTTCCTGTGTTGTGCTTATTCATAAAGTCCTGGCACGTGTTGAACCTCATTTCCTAGCCACGTTACCTCGTTATGTCCCCAGTTTCCTGCTTCCTTGTTTTCCAAGTCGGTTACTAACGTTTCTGGTTTTGAGCTCAGCTTACCGGTTTGCTTATTTTGTTTTTGTCTGATGGAGTTTCAAAGAAATGACGGAACTACAGAGACTAACCTTCATAGTTCGCATATCGTTCTGTCTGATCTGTGTCTGATCGTTACGCTCGACTTTGGAAAAAAATGTCCCAATCTGCCCGTTGTGTCGTTTCGCAAGCTAAACGACAAAATAAACCTTCATTATGGATTAGCTGGCCTGCGCGCGGCACGGGATACGTTTACTCACAACGTTACTTCTGTTCTGAAAACACTCTTCGGAGAGTGAATACTGAAGTTCTGTCCCGAATGAGGTACTCCACACTTACACTATGCACTGCGTACTCCATCGTCTAATGTGTGGGGATTTTAGAAAGGTAATATCGTCTCAAATAGAACGCTATCGGGTTTTTACTAACTGGAAGTATAAGCCGCTTCCTAGTCGACGGCACATGACGTCATACGCATGTAATGCGACGCCGCTAGTTTGACCCTAATACCCAGAGTCGCTGACAATAACTTTCTTCAGTTTACTGTTTATGTGAACGTTACCTTTTATTCCCAACATGAGGAAGAAAGTCCTCGAAAGCAAGGGAGCATTTTATATTAAACACCGCAGACATCAAACAGTGCTGCACGAGCACAAACATGTTTACATCCGGAATGCTCCACTGTGTGTAAGAGGCGGGGAAAAATAATGCATAAATACTTATGAGATGAGATATATATATATATATATATATATATATTATATATATATAAAATATATATAAAATATATATATATAAAATATATATATATATAAAATATATATATATATATATATATATACACACACACAAAATATTTTTTTTTTTTTTATTTAAGATTATATTGTATATAATTATTTATGCATTAATTTTATGGATGCACAAAAAGCACTGAATTAAACTACAGTCCTAAATGAATAAAATATATTCTGGTGTGTGCGCGTGTGTGTGTGTTGGGTTCTTTTCGATTTTGGACAAACAGTAAAGTTTTAAGTTTTAGTCTGAGGTTTATATCTGTAACTCTCGGTTTGTGTATTTTATTTTAAATAAACAATAAAAAGGGTACTGAACGTTTGCCCCGCCCCCATCCGATTAATCGAAAAAATAATCAGCCAAATAATCGATTGTGAAAATAATGGTTAGTCGCAGCCCTAATTTGAACTCTCAAGCTTCCGATCAGTAACCCAACGTCTTCACCGATGAGCGAATCACCGCCTGTTCTTCCGTTCTCCGAGTGTATATGAGCGAGGACGGCTAGAGGGGCCTCATTCAGCTGCTCTGTGACGGTACATTGCTCATACACAGCAGAGAGGCACGTGTTTCAGAGAAAACATGTTCGTCTTCACTGATATACCGCACGCTAGTGACTGGGCTACAACTGGCAGTGTCTACACCGGTGGAAAATAGATTGGGTGCCGATACTTGTAGAGTCGATTGGGTAGATAGATAGATAGATAGATAGATAGATAGAAGTATGCGTATGGTGCACGGAAGACAGGACCGTGAAGTGATATTCGCGTCATATCGGCCACGTTAACCGGAAGCTGACAGATGCAGGGAAGAAATCTTTATCGTTTTTAATCTCCGATGCGAATCGCGAAAATTTCCGTTATGATGATGTTTTTTTTTATTGATGAACGGTGTCGACACTAACCGACACCGAGCCGGAGTGAACTCTGTCGAGACGACCCGTTCGGCCGACCTCGTGATTGATGGTGTCCGTGTTCTCCTGAGCTGTGGAGAGCTTTTGTAAATGCCACAGGTGACGTTTGATTTAAACACTGGTTATGCGATGCTTCCGCTTAATCCATCAACATTAGAGCGTGCAGTCGCTCGGGTTCTGAAAGGCTTTTGAGAATCCCTGTGCTGCCAATCATCCGCCCAGGCTCTCGCGCTCTCTCCCCCTCTCTCCATGTTGCAGAACATGTGCGCCTCCGCCCACGCGCTCTCTCGATCGGCAGCTTAATACACAAAAATGTGGCACTGTATCCGCATCCTTGGAGTGCTTACATAACCGATATTAGAAAAACGCTTGTAGAGGAGAGCGCTAACTTGCAGAAACACGTCTCCACGTTAGCGTTTTGTCTACGGACGTTTCACGTTTGACCGAGTACACGACTAGACGAGTACCGCCGCTGTATACTTTAAGACCTCGTGTGATCTGCGTTGCTCAAGTAAACATCTAAAAAGATTACTCCAGTCTGTATTCTTCTGGAATAATCTTCAGAAATGCGAAGCTCGGCGGTTCAGGTCGTGAGTTCGAATCCCGTCACCGCCAAGCTGCCACCGTTTGCTTCCTCGAGACCCTTAAGCGTCAACGTCTCAGGTGGATGGACGAGCGTGAATGATTTTCCGTGTCCACGCATGCAAAAGAAAACCTCAGTCTCCTCTCCGTGACAGTAGGAGCGCAGAGATTAAGGTTCTGTCCTCATGATTGTCGGTTCAAATCGTGTGAGAACCAGAACGTACCTCCCACGTACGACAGAACGGACGCTGCTCAGCTAATCACGTTAGTTCAGACACAAAAACGCTGCTCATATATGTTCAGAATAAATAAATAAAAGCAGCAAGAACCGATACACAGCAGTCATGACAACAGCTCAATCAACTGGTTATATTCATGACCGTCATTAAAATAATTAGGAACTGCAAACAGGACTGATTGAGTCGGTTGAATGAAGAGGAAATAAACATGATGCTGCTGACTGCGACAAATTAATAGGAACCACAATGCTGATATTAATGCCAACGCTGATGAGGAAGCAGCAGAAGCCAGCGCTCGAGTCAGGGACTCAAAGCTCTTCTTTAAAGCGTACCTCCGCCCACACAACGAACACAGCCAGAGAGGAGAGATCAGAACAAACCAACGCATCGACACCACACTCGGAGACGCACCAAGCGACAATCCACCACCTGCTTAAAAAAAAAAAAAAAAAACGCTGCCTTCCAGTTCGACTCGGACGCCCGAGCTCGCAACTCCATCGTTTTAGAGCGGAGCGCGTGTGGACGTCACCGATCACTCATCAGGCGCTTAGGAAGTGTTTCTTCTCTCAGAATATAAAGTCAGTATTGAGAGATTTTGTCCAAACAAATGAAACACCACTATAACCTCATTTACAGTAGATGTAATATCTTAGTTACTGTTCACAATGTGGGCGGCCATGTTGGAATGGCGACACTTCCTGAACTCGGGGTTGAGGACACACGCCTTCCTGACTTTCCAAGGTCAAAACTAAGAGTGAATTACGTAAGCTCTTGTGGAATAGGACTCCTGATCCGACACACTTACTACTTAAAACATTCTCGGTTAGCGATGAAAAGCTAAGACTAGCACCCGGATTACCAAATCCGTCCACGTTGCGAAGTCCAGTTGCTCCGTTACTGCGATATATCGTTATAAAAAAAAAAAAAAGAAAGACCTCGCGTTCCAAGACATAAACAAACCTGACGTCACACCAACATGGCGGTGCACACACGTGCACAATTCCATTTACATCCTTTTCCCTACTTGATTATATTTGTGTGGCTTTTGCGTTGTGAGAACAGTTGTAACGTAATTCCACGATTCCAACACGACTGCCGTAACACGTCGTTTTTATGATCCATGTTATTTCTCTTTGTTAATCACGCAGAAATAATTCCTCGTTCTGGGCAGCCGCGTTTTTGTTCCCGACAAAAACACGCCAAGTGTGACTGCGGGGCCTTAACGTGCGAACCAGCTTCCTGCGTTCTCTCTCGTCCGCGCCATCAAACGTGTTTTAGTCACACAACAAAAAAAAGTGAGCGTGAACACGGATTTATATCCAGCAGCCACTTTGTACATTTCTCTTCACACCTAGGGGTAAGTTAGAGACACCACATGTATGGAGAAAACCAGAGAACCCTGAGGAAACCCACAGCCGGGGAGGATCATGTTAGACAGCTGCGCATGCGCAGGACAGTTACCCATCATTACTAAGTCTCCTGTTTGTTTGTTTTTTTAACAGTAGTTATGAGAACGTTAAAATGTCACCCTGACGAAGGTAGTTAGCTGTTTATGTAAGTTACGTGTGATTTGTGGCCCGGATATCACGCTTTTTGCGTTAACGGAATATTAAAATGATCCGCGCTAACGTTAACACGACTCGGTAGCTCGGCGTCGCACAGAAGCTGCGCGAGACCGAAATTTCTAACGTCTTCCTTGCGCCCCTCCGCGTGCGCGACAAAATCTGACAATATACACGCCGTAATTGCGTCGTTAAGGCGAGCGCGCATTTAATATCGCCACATTTCAACCGAAAAAACGAAGGTTTAACTTTTATCTCTCGCTAAACGCTGGAGATAACGTTCATATTAATCCTTCTCGAGGGTCGCACGCGCTCGGCTGTTTTTATTTTTTAAAAAGAAGGAGCGGGGGGGGGGGGGGTGAGGTAAATAATGCACGCGACGGTTAAATCAAAGCAGTGTTTGCAGACTGAACTCACCTTCTCTCTCTCTCTCTCTCTCTCTTTCTCTCTTTACTCTCCTCTGTCTTTCTCCAGCCTCGTCGGCGTTTCTTCCCTCAGATAAAAAAAAAAAACTCCAACAGCAGTGGGTAAATAAAATAAAAAACTGTGGACGAAGCGCGAGACAGTCTCCGAGTCACCCACCGTCGGGCTGCGTCTGTAGTTTTAGGCAAAAACAACTGTTAAATGAAGTGTGCTGTAGTCCATCAGCCGCGCTGCAGCTCCTCTCTCTTCAGACTGTGCCTCTCTTTCTCCCTCTCTCTCTCGCTCGCGCAACTTCAACTCAGAAGTTCATACAAAGTTCCAGCTCCGCCTCCGCCTCGCGCCGCAGCTGCTGAGATCTCGCGAAAAACTCAACCGTCGCTGTGCTTTCGAACTAACGCGAGATTTCACGAGAGCCAAAGAACGCCCCAGTTAGCGTTAAAAACCTAGTCCGGTTTGTACGGTACATCAATCCCGTCCACTACATGGGTTTAATTTCCATTCAGTTCAGTGCTACTTAACAACACACGTCGTCACAAAGCAGCTTTACGGCAATCCCACAGCAAATCCCTATTAAACAAACAAACAAACAAACAAACAAACAAACAGTCCCTGAGGCGATATAGTGAGAGGAACCAGACTCACAAGTGAGCTCGTCCTCTTCGGACGATTCTAAATCGCTACTCTTCTACAGATCTACAGTACGCTCTAAAGTTAAACACAAGGCCTTCCAGGTGATTGCGAATCCGGGACGAGTCCTGGGATGAGCACGGGACGGTCTTTATGATTACAGCAGCAGTTCACACGCTGAGTGCATTCACGCTAGAACGTTCGTTTTTCCACTTTTTTTTCATTTACCTTCTCAAAACAGTGATTAGTGTGGTCAGTGTTATAGACTTAACCAAGTGACTGAATATGAATTGGTCTACAGCCATTTAAAGGTAGAGAAAAGGGCCTTTACACTGTTCACAGTGTGAGCAGCCATGTTGGTTCGACGTCGCTCCGTGAATGAGGAAGGAACTGGTCATTGGAAAGACCATCCCGAGTTGACGAGTTGATCTTTCAAGTTGATGGGGCGTTTTACTGGTCGGAGGTGATGAATTGCAAGTTGCAAAATTGCCTTGAACAGAACTGAGACTTCAATGACAGTGGAAAGAGAACAGTGACAGTGTGACAAGCGATATTTCCCAATCCCTGTTTAACACACAGAATAAGAATAACATACACATTGGTTTCATCTTATCCTGTCATATACTGTATATCCTCTTATCGCTTGTATGTAGACATTATGAAGAAAAATGAAGTTTGGACGCATATAGCAGACATTTTTAAGTAGTTCTAGAAGAAGTAGCTTTAGAAGATATATATAGCTACTACAGTTTCTCATAGGAACTAAAAACACACACACAGTACTCGCAAGCACAGTTGTGGTTACTACACCCCCACAAAACTATACCATATATAAACTCTCGACTGATTCTTCAGACCAATCATATGGCGTGTTTGGTTTGATGTTTTTTCAGTTCCCCAGTCACAACTTTAGTTCCTACCTGCAATTAGTTTCCATGTACTGTTTGATGTACAGAACGGAAGGAAAACCATGGTTTTGTCATATATTAACATCTTATTAGGAATAAAAACAAAGCCTGGGAAGAAGTAGCAGAGATCATTGCTGCATCTTGTCTCGCTAGTGTGAATGAAGTGTTAGGTTTACATTGTAGACCTGTAACCCAACAGTGGCGCGCACAGTGACTGAGTGGTTAGCACGTTTGCCTCACACCTCCAGGGTCGGGGGTTCGATTCCTGCCGCTGCTCTGTGTGTGTGTGGAGTTTGCATGTTCTCCCCGTGCTGCGGGGGTTTCCTCCGGGTACTCCGGTTTCCTCCCCCAGTCCAAACACATGCATGGTAGGCTGATTGGCGTGTCCAAAGTGTCCGTAGTGTATGAATGGGTGTGTGAGTGTGTATGTGATTGTGCCCTGCGATGGATTGGTGCCCTGTCCAGGGTGTACCCCGCCTTGTGCCTGATACTTCCTGGGATAGACTCCAGGTTCCCCGAAGCGGTATAGAAGACTGATGGATGGACCCAACGGTGGCATGTTTACACTATCCATCAATGGAAATTGACAACTGTAGCAACAATTGTCTGAACTGTAAAGTTCGTATGAATTTTTATAGTGGCGTTAAATGTAATGTGCCAGTAAAAGTTAAACAAACAACAAAAGCTATTTAACAGCTAGTTGAAATGGATTTCTTTATTTATTTATTTGTTTGTTTATTTCTTTTTTAAATCAGCAAGAATATTATGTAAGATTATAATATTATAACATTAATGATCAAGATGGCAACCTGTGTATGGGCTAGCTGCTAATTCCATATACTGTATCCTGACATTATGGCTAATAAACATAGATATAAGGTATGTATCCCTAAATAAAATGGCCACTGTAGCAGTGGGAATGATAGAAAGTCCTGGAAAGCGTTGCTCTAGCAACAGCACAGTTTCTCTCGCTGCATTTCTGGGGGTTTGTTGCTGTAGAAGGATGAACAAAAAAACAAATTACAGGAAGCCAACACTTAAATATATCTGTATTTATGTATAACAGTGCTTTCATTTGGCTGTGGAGTCAAATGTCACCAGTGGCATTCTGCACCTGTCACACCATGCCTAGTTTTTGTAAAGCAAATATTATTATAATTCAAGGTCATGTTCCAGCAGATGATATGTTAAAAATATTATAACGCCATTTTCAGTCATAATATAAAAAAAAAAATCAGTCCGCAAAGATCTAAATGACTGGGTCTTTGCTGTACTATACGGTATGCTCTTTATCATTTTATCTTAAAAACACAGTATTTTGTATTTTTTATTGTCTAGTGAGTAAAATCATTTCACCTTACAGTAAAAACTGGATTCGCTGCAAATCATAGGTTTATATTAATGCACTGGTTCTAATACGTTATTGTTTCTATAGTAACAGCTCATTCACAGGGAATTGTACAGCAAACTCTCCACATAAAAGTTTTCCATAACGAGACGTTTATTTAAAGCGCACCTATTATGGTTTTGAAACGTGGCTAATTTCGTTTTAAAGCTCTCATACAATCGATTTACACGCATCCGAGGTCAAAAAACACTTTAACGTGCTCATCATTTAAACTGCAGCGTTACCTTTTTTTCTCCCAGCGTCACAAATGACTCGTTAAATGATTCGTTTTAAAGTATTCGTTCTAAACTCCTCCTTTCAGAGAGCATACTCTGCTCTGATTGGTCAGACGTCCCAGTCTGTCGTGATCGGTCTACCGCTGTCAGCGAGCGGCCGATGAAGACCAGAGGCGGGGCTTTTTTCTTACAAACCTACGTAGGTTAGTACAGGAAGTGAAGTCTGGAATCACTAACGAGTCGTTTCAGCTGTTCAGAATCGATTCCTTCCATTGGGAGTCGATTACTCCGTTTGTCGTGCGCTTTGATCGTTGAAACTTTGCAGACGTTTTTAACATTCGCACACAGCTACACATATAACACACTACATGAAAGGTCACATTTGAAAAACCTTTAACATTTACGGAAGGAGTCTCCAGTGTCAGCGCTTTGTAACAGTCCGAAGTAAAGCCGTACGTTTTCCGGCACGTTCAGGACAGAGGAGTTTAAGCTTTGTGGTTTCTTGGAAATGTGACGAGCTGCGATTTCTTTACTAACAAAAAAATAGAGGAAAGAAGAGACTCTGGTGAGGGATCGACTCTTTAAATCTGCGTAAAAACGTAAGTGAGAACAGGAACTAACTTGTTTCCTGGACGTTCCATGACGTTAAATGTGACTGTAAAGGGATAAGAAGTATATGACGTGTCATCATTGCTCATAAATGAACAATTTAAATAATTGTTGCTCAATTGCTGTGGTGTAAGAGGAATAAAACACTTCGGGACCTATCCCAACCCTGTTGTGTTTTATTTCTTACTTAAAACATGATTCATCTTTGATCTTCATATACAGTAATATTACACTCAAGCACGTTAGGTATATATTTACCGCTCACAACTTCTGAGCGAGGATCACTGTATAGACTGCAAACAGTTCACTGATGCCAAAGTGACATTAAAAGTGTGTTGATTGTCATCAGATTAGATATTGAAGCGATGGCATACCACTCTTCAGAAATAGTGTATTATACCTTACTTTATATGTAGGATTAGTTAAATATCCAAACTCTTACTACTGACTACTGAAAATGCTACGGTGTCTTCACATACACTGACATCCAGTGTTCTGCTTCGAGGAGAACATTTAGTTCCTAAGTTGTGTTGAATGAATCATTTAAAATCCACTATCTACTTCACTATCACTTCAACTTTTTAAATCGAAATGTTGTTTCTTTTATTATTTCTTAATCCTGTTTTGTACATGTGTTGTTGTTTTTTTTTGTATTTGATCCTTTACCTGTTTGTCTGTGTCGAGTGTGTCCACGTTTGTCGATTTTATATCTGTAACAGGTCTCTCTTGGAAAACAGATCTTGATCTTGTTGCATAAATAGAAGAAATAAGGCCGGTTTTTCCTCCTGGTAAAAATCGAACGTCTCTGAAGATCAGGTGCTGTAGGATGTAAACTCTGCAGAAAACGAGCCCTAGGGTTAGGAAAGGAAAGTGCTGACTGAATTGGCCTGGTTGAAGTTGTTGTGTAATAGCGGACGCCCCCTGGAGCATGTACAGGGCAGTAAAGAATGTGTGGCATTCGCACCCCTGGCTGAAGGGCGATGGGAAGAAAGACCCCATTCATCAGCTCCTCTCAGGCACTAACACATAGACAATGACATGGGGTTTTTGTTGTTGGGTTTTCTTTTTTTTTTCTTTTTTTTTGAGTATCGAACTTTCATCCAGCTCTGTACAAACAAATTAGAACGTCTCGAAAGAACGAGTGACCCAAATTTTTACAAAAGTCCTGTACCACAACTTCTGGGGGCGGGGTGAAGCACTACATCGTTTATATATCCTCATTATTTCAAGATATTACTTCCGATTTATTTATTTATTTAAAAATTCACAATTTACAGTTAAGTATCTGGTTACTTTGAGCTATCTTATTGTCTTATCGTGATGTTATTTTTGACTTTAACGCTCTACAATCTATTATTGTAGCCGTATTAGCTATAATTATTGATAAACGTGGACGGCTCCATACGTCCCAAAAGTCACGGACCAATGAGAGGACCAAGAAGCGCTATCTCTACCCTTTTATCCAATGTTCATGCCTGTAAGAAGAAATAATGATTACAAAACGTTATTTTAAAATAGAAAATAAGCGTAAAAAAATAATCAAATACATTCTAAATACAAAATCATAGTTAAGTATAGTCAGTCTTATAGATTTAACCAGCGAATGTCTGTATGTTGCTGGATGTAAAGCTAATACGTGTATTTACAGTGGAACTCATGTTGGTCGGTATGAAGTTAAGAAGTCCTGCTTCGTTTACTTGTTTATGCTGTGAGCGTCCATGTTGATTTGACGTCGCTTGCTGAACTCTGAGTTAAGGAGACCATCCTGAGTTCCTGAGCAGGGGGTGTTTTCTTTCGTTTGTCTTGGTTAGAAATGACGAGTTGCGACCTATGGTCAAACGCAGCATGGGTAAGCAAGACGCTTTGGTGCTAGGAGTCAAAACCTTGACCTGAAAGCATTTAAACGAATTGTAGATCATTAGACGTGTAACTGAATTCCCCTAAAGCAACGTCATAATATCTTCAGGTAGTCATAGTCTCTGGGCAATACCATCACATCACATGACATCAGATTAGACATTAGATTAGACATTAGACTAGCTCTGTTACTATAGAATGGTGTAAGGCAAGAAATATGCTTTAATCAGACATATTGTTGATTTTTGTTGTATAGTAGTCAAACACGCAATACAATTGTGCCCAAAAGTTTGCACACCCCTTGCAGAATCTGCTAAATCTAAATACTGTTAACAAAATAAGACGGATCATAAAAATCCCATGTTGTTGTTTATGTATTTCTGCCCTGAATAAACTATTTCACATAACAGATGTTTACACATAGTCCACAAGACAAGATGACAGCTGAATTGATAAAAATGACCCCGTTCAAAAGTTTACACGCCCTTGATTATTAATACCGCGTGTCGTTACCTGGATGATCACCGACATGATGTGTTTATGTTTTGTGAGAGTTCTTCACGAGTCCCTTGTGCGTCCTGAGAAATTAAACCGCCCACTGTTCTTCAGAGAAATCCTCCAGGTCCGGCACATTCTTTACTTTTCCAGCATCTTCTGCAGTACATATTCGAGCTCTTTCCATCCGTCTTTTCACACTGAGGACGACCGAGGGACTCGCAAACGACTATTAGGAAAGGTGCAAACGTCCACTGACGCTCAAGAAGGCAACACGATACATTAAGAGCCCGGGGGTGTAAACTTTTGAACAGGACGATTGGTGTCAATTGTTATTATTTTGTTTAAATATCTTTTTTATTTATTTAGTACCGCCCTTCAGACGCTAAATAAGATAGTTACATGTCTCCCAGAAGACAAAATACTAACCATTTACACCGATCATCCTGTTTAAAAGTTGTTTTTTTTATTATTATTTATTATTTTATATGATTCTTATTCAGGACGGAACTAAATAAACAACAACATGGGATTTTAATGATACGTCTTATTTTGTTAACAGTGTTAAGATTGAGCAGATTCTGCAAGGGGTGTGCAAACTTTTCGGCACAAGTGTACATGACTTATTACTGCTAATGCACAATTACTATTTACTCGCTGAATTGAACCCGTTGAAAAGAATAAAACCATGGCATGGGCAAAAGTTTTGGCACCTTCTCAGCCAGTACTAGGCAGAACTCACTGCCTTCAGATGTTTCGGGCAAAAAGGACCACGTTATGACGTCACTGTACTAGCTTCATTCATTTATTCATTCATTCATTCATTCACTGATCTTCAGTAGTGCTTTATCCTGGTCAGGGTGGTGGATTTGATACAGTACGTCCTGGATGCAAGGCACCGTGCACACACACAATCATGCATTCACACGCTTATTCACACCTCGAATTTCCAGTCCGCTCACTGATATGTTTTGGGAAGGTAGAAGGAAACCGGACAACCCTGAGGAAACCCACGTAGACATGAGGAGAACACGCAGACATTAACCCGAGCTGAGAGACCCCGGAGCTGTGAGGTGGCAACGCCTCACTTCGTAGTTTCTCTCGAGTTCCTCGTTCTGAAGTGATTTGCTTACGTTATGGTTAATGAACATCGCGTGATTCGTTAAGCCGGCATGAGGTCAAACTTGATTCGCGGTTATTTCGAGCTAAAGTGGCCACGCCCCCCTGCACACCATCTGCCGCATCAGTAGACTTGCAGTGCAGGTGGCATCGTAGCAGACAGCGACAGCGACAGTATTGAGACAAATCTGAAAAGAATAACATTTCCAGAGAGAGAGAGAGAGAGAGAGAGAGAGGGAGAGAGATGCAGATCACAAGCATGCAGCAAAGTTCAGTCTTTTTTTGGGGTGCTTAGCATTCCTCAGTGTCCTCCTCCAGCGCTAACATGACTCACTCCGGTGTGAAAGCGCAGAGCGGCGGCGTGGGTGGATGTGACATCACAACGATTGGCAGTAGTGCCCTAAAGCTCCACCCACATCGAACGCCCCCGCCACGTGCGCACAAGAACACAAAAATAATGGCCAGGCACATCTTTCAGTTCTCTTTCCCATCTCTCTCTCTCTCTCTCTCTCTCGTTCTCCCTAAGGGAACGGCTCTTTTTATATGTTCTCTCTCTCTGTCCAAGAGCTCTGCAGTAAAGCAAATAAACAGACGACAGCGAGAACCAAGCCAAGGCGGTGGTTGCCATATTTGGCTACGGTGTGAGAAGATTTTGAAGTTAAAGAGAAAGATACGAGCCAACGTCTGCCTTCAGAAGCATCACGCTCTCTCTCCTTTCAATCTAAATTAAGCCCAGCTTGACGCAACATCCAAACCCCAGGATGCTGCGACTGTAAAACTGAGCTGGTGATTAGTCGCAGTGTTCTCCCTGCTTTGGAGTCTAATATAAAAGCTGAATTAGATCTGGATCTCTGCAGCGTCTCTGATGTTTTATACATCTCGGGCTTTACACCCCGCTCTCTTCCCATCCTGCGTCTTCGATACGAACACTATATATCTTCTGTTCTACCATATGCACGTAGTCGGATGCAAAAGTTTGTGCACCCCCGCTCAAATCACATTTCCTAACCGACGGTGAAAACGCAGCATAGAAATGACATCCCTGCTAAAGTTAACGCCGCATCACACTTCGGAAGGAACGCAGTGGTAAAGTAAAGGCATGCGCGATAGTTTGTGCACCCCGTCAGCCGATATAATCTGTACCGTACGGTAAGTGAGAACACGGATTTCATGTTTGTTTCATGGATGTTCCATAACATTAAATGTAACTATAATCAGATAAAAATATATATATATATATATATATATTTTTTTTATAAAGTATGACAATAAATGTACGCTTGTAATCGTAGGCAGATTGCTGTGATAGAAGAATAAAACACTGCAGGACGAGAAGTTCGAGGCAAATAATCAACAGTAACTCCGCTTCATCACAACAACATGTTGTTGATTATTTTCCTATAACAGCATGACGCGGAGTGTTTTGTTCCTTATGTAACAGTGGTGTTATAATGCAGCTCAGTGAACCACACACACACACACACACACACACACACACACACACACACACACACACACACAGTCTGCTTTGTTTCATTTGAAAATCTTGAGCTTAATTAACCACTCTGTCACTAGTTACTGCTGCTGTGTCTAATCCGGCGGTGTGTGAGATCGAACAGCTGGGTCAGAGTCACAGCCGTTTCCAGCCAGTGCTATTTTCGTCGTTTCAGTCTGGCCTGTACCGACTCCTCGCCGAGCGCCTGGAAGAAAGACGCGAGCCAAGTGTGAGAGTGGAGCGCCGTCCCTCCACACAGCCGCTCTAATTACAGAGTTATAAATTTACATCTCTTACAGTGCAGTGGGCTCTCAGCGCTCGCAGCGTGGCACAGCAGCTGAGAACATCAGAACATCATAACAATAAGAAGCCTTCACTGGTCACGTATACATTACAGCAGAGTGAGATTAGTTTCTTCACATATCCCAGCACGTCAGGAAGCTGGGGTCAGAGCACAGGGTCAGAGAGGGTTAAGGGCCTTGCTCAAGGGCCCAACAGTGGCAGCCTGCAGTGCTGGGGCGCGAACCCCTGACCTTCTGAGCAGTAACCCAGAGCCTTAACCGCTAAGCCACCACTGTCAGTTGACTGTACAACAGCGGGTTATTGCACTTGAATGGATTTTAACACTAAATGGGCTTGTATAAAAGTTTGTGCACCCTTCCTGTCACTTATTTACATCTTATTCTAAAGGTCTAATGACATAATCCACTCATCCAGAGCTTAATAATTTGCCTTTCAAACCTCTCAGGTATTGTGTTTAAACTCAACAACTAAAAACTCCTCTTTAAAAAAAATTAAAAGGAGAAACATTTTTTAAAAAATGCCAATGGTTTATCAGTGTTGCTAGCTTAGTGACTTTGCTGCTAGATTTGACAGTCAATGACTAATCACTGATTACTACTGTTCCCAACAACTAATCACTGATTACTACTGTTCCCAACAACTAATCACTGATTACTACTGTTCCTAACAACTAATCACTGATTACTACTGTTCCCTACAACTAATCACTGATTACTACTGTTCCCTACAACTAATCACTGATTACTACTGTTCCCTACAACTAATCACTGATTACTACTGTTCCCTACAACTAATCACTGATTACTACTGTTCCCTACAACTAATCACTGATTACTACTGTTCCCAACAACTAATCACTGATTACTACTGTTCCCTACAACTAATCACTGATTACTACTGTTCCCAACAACTAATCACTGATTACTACTGTTCCCTACAACTAATCACTGATTACTACTGTTCCCAACAACTAATCACTGATTACTACTGTTCCCTACAACTAATCACTGATTACTACTGTTCCCTACAACTAATCACTGATTACTACTGTTCCTAACAACTAATCACTGATTACTACTGTTCCCTACAACTAATCACTGATTACTACTGTTCCCTACAACTAATCACTGATTACTACTGTTCCCTACAACTAATCACTGATTACTACTGTTCCCAACAACTAATCACTGATTACTACTGTTCCCAACAACTAATCACTGATTACTACTGTTCCCTACAACTAATCACTGATTACTACTGTTCCCAACAACTAATCACTGATTACTACTGTTCCCAACAACTAATCACTGATTACTACTGTTCCCTACAACTAATCACTGATTACTACTGTTCCCAACAACTAATCACTGATTACTACTGTTCCCTACAACTAATCACTGATTACTACTGTTCCCAACAACTAATCACTGATTACTACTGTTCCTAACAACTAATCACTGATTACTACTGTTCCCTACAACTAATCACTGATTACTACTGTTCCCAACAACTAATCACTGATTACTACTGTTCCCAACAACTAATCACTGATTACTACTGTTCCCTACAACTAATCACTGATTACTAAAGGTCGCAACAACTAATCACTGATTACTACTGTTCCCTACAACTAATCACTGATTACTACTGTTCCCTACAACTAATCACTGATTACTGTTATTCCCAACAACTAATCACTGATTACTACTGTTCCCAACAACTAATCACTGATTACTACTGTTCCCTACAACTAATCACTGATTACTACTGTTCCTAACAACTAATCACTGATTACTACTGTTCCCAACAACTAATCACTGATTACTACTGTTCCCTACAACTAATCACTGATTACTACTGTTCCCTACAACTAATCACTGATTACTACTGTTCCCTACAACTAATCACTGATTACTACTGTTCCCAACAACTAATCACTGATTACTACTGTTCCCTACAACTAATCACTGATTACTACTGTTCCCTACAACTAATCACTGATTACTACTGTTCCTAACAACTAATCACTGATTACTACTGTTCCCTACAACTAATCACTGATTACTACTGTTCCCTACAACTAATCACTGATTACTACTGTTCCCTACAACTAATCACTGATTACTACTGTTCCCAACAACTAATCACTGATTACTACTGTTCCTAACAACTAATCACTGATTACTACTGTTCCCTACAACTAATCACTGATTACTACTGTTCCCTACAACTAATCACTGATTACTACTGTTCCTAACAACTAATCACTGATTACTACTGTTCCCTACAACTAATCACTGATTACTACTGTTCCCTACAACTAATCACTGATTACTACTGTTCCTAACAACTAATCACTGATTACTACTGTTCCCAACAACTAATCACTGATTACTACTGTTCCCAACAACTAATCACTGATTACTGTTATTCCCAACCATTAATCTCTGATCATCATGGCTCCCAACCACTAACTACTTATCTCAATCAATTATAAATTGTAATCACTGAGCTATAAGAGTAATAAGATATTTCAGGATGTATTATTATTAGAAAAGAATCAACACCGGGTGGTAACAGTATGTATGTTTAGCGTCACATCACCACGTCAATGGTTATTTTTCTATAGTAGCACATCATCATGTTTTTATACTTTTTTATTCTAATAAAACAATTATTTTTTAATTCTAATAAAACAATTTTCTTTTCAGGAAATCTGCCTTCTTCATGTAACATATTTTAACATTCATCGAATTGTCAAGATCATTTGCATATGTTAATGAGTCATATGCTAATTAGTCTTAATGAGTATGACTTTGACTTGGGTAGCAGAAAAGTTCTACTATCAATGAAGAATCTGAAGGCTGGATATTCAGAGGTGGGAGGATTACAGTACCGTGACTTTGTTGGTGCAGTTTCTTTTTTCGTAATGACGTTACTATGGAAACGTTGGCTTCATGCGAGATGCATGTGATGTAATTCACACTATGTATTCTTTGGGATCTTAAACGTATTTTAAAAAGAAAAAAAGTCTCATGTCTGCCTCCTTGTGGATAAATGCGGTACTGCATAATAAGAGTCTATTTATTCATAAACATTTCGACCCCTTCATCAGAATCACCATAAGCCTAATACAGATTGTATATAATCACATGTGCATTAAAAGAAGTCTAAACAAGAGTCTTGTTGATATATTTCAACATTATTTTCATTATTTGACATTTTTCATACAGAACAGACATAGATCATAGTGTTATAGTGTACAACATTTCATCCAATACAACATACCATAATACCACCTTCACACATACTTCAATAAGATCATTTACAGTCCGTCAGGTTCAGTAGATTCACTTCAAATTAGAGTAAAATTCATTTAAAAAATGTGAAATGTTTGACGTAAAACTTTCAAATGATCTTTAAAATAAAAGAAATTTCCTCCGAATGATTTCCTACTGCGAAAAATGAATGAACATAATGAATATTAAAGTCATTTCATCAATATTAAACACTTCATTAGAACACGTGAGGACGACTCGATTCATAACAACAATCTTTTAACGTTCGCTTTCGTTTAATTTAGGAGGATTTCACCAACGATAGTTTTTAAAGTACCGGAGTATCTATGCCTCAGACATGATCTCACTTTATTGGGCATGAGCATAATAAAAAACAAATCTGTAGAAACTGATAGACTCCTTATTAAAGGTGCAGTTCGCAATGTTTGCAGGTGTTTCTGGGCCTGAAACGATCCTATAATTTCATCATACCTCACAAACACTGTGATTAGCAATATTGCCATGTAATAGATTTCCTAATTTGTTTGTTTGTTTTTCACGTTTTTTGTTAAAAAAAAAATCTCCAGCCCTAAAATTAGCTCCGCCCCCAACCAGCTGAAACCTTTCTTTCCGTAAAAGGGCATTTATGCGACTATATATAGTTTAAACAAGAGATTGAAGGCTTGTCAATGTGTGTGTGTGTGTGGGGGGGGGTGGGGGGGGGGTGGGGGGGTGGGGGGGTGTATTTTTTATAATTTTTTTTGCATTTGTAATTCTTTACACGGGCAACAGAGGGCGCTAAAAATTACAAACCGCTCCTTTAAGACTACAGGTCGCATCACAGGATTGGTCACCTCCATAGTATGTCCGGTTCCTTAATGGATTAATGAAGGTTTAGCCACATGAAAGGTGTAAAAAAAAAATAATAATAAAAAAAAAACACCACTCTTGAAATAAAGGATAAATTCATCTTAAAGGAATGCAGTAACGTTAACTGATGTTAGCGTTCCTGATAATTAGCTAGATGTTATTATATCGATAAAGTTATCCGATATTGCATATGTTTTTATTGAATATTTCGGTTCGTTTACACGAAGCAATGATAACAATGTGGATAGGTGAAAAGGTTAGTAACGTTAGCTAGCGGTCGTTAACTGAGAGACGAGTTAACGCTCGTAGCGATGCTGACGCTTGATGAGGAGGAACAAAGAGACACAAAAGGTCTGTCAGATTAGCTTTGTTTACCTAGCAAAACATTTCTACTCGCTGTGGTTTCACATTATTTGCCCTTAAATTCTACTTAAGTGCTGATATTTCAAGCTGTTTCTTCGATTCCGCTGCAGTTTTGTTTTTCTATGAAACGTTTTGTAAACAGTGTTTGACTCAGACATTGTTTTTGTTGTTGTTGTTGTTGTAGCGCAAGTAGCTTTACCCTGTGAAGACGAATTCCAGCAGGAAAGATGTGAAAAAGTTTCATTTACATACTGCACACAAACACACACACACACACACACACACACACACACACACAAAGAGAGAGAGAGAGAGAGAGAGAGAGAGAGAGAGAGAGAGAGAGAGAGAGAGAGAGAGACGCTTGCCAAAAGTAAACTAATCACACAGTGCCATCTAGTGGGGAAAACACTGTAAATGCAGGTACATGAGCTGAACTCAGAATACCTCGTGTCTCACATTAAAGGTGCAATCAGCAATTTTGGTTGGATTCAGCCGAAGCTAGCGGTTTTCAAAAACAGCACTTTCTCTCAGCGTTTCCTTCAAAAAGCCACGCCCACAAAAAGTGTTCCAAGCTCTTCGGATAGTTACGAGTCATTTTTTCTTGGAACTTTCTTCTCGTTTGTAAAAACGAAACACTTTGTTACAGGGGTTCACACTGAACCTTTAAGAGTTCCCCAAAAAAAACAAGCCAAAGAACGCTTGGACCTTTTTTTTCCCTCGATGACAGGGCTGTTAACGATCCAGTTACGGTTAAAGAGCATGAAACACACAATGTTGGGAATGTTCTTAAATATCATGCCTTCTGAAAAAGTTTATTAGTAAACACCAACACACTTAATCAGACGAGTCAGAAAGGTGTCCGAGTAGTAAATTAGTCTTCCAAACGCCCCTACGACTCCTGCGACAGGCTGTATCATTTCTGCACCTCTGTAATTTAAATAAAACAGCTGCAGCTGCTGTGCGAATTTATTCACCACTAAAATGTATGACGCTAACAACAGCTGGATAATTTACCTTGCTACTAACTTGTCACAAGGTTGCAGGCTAGTCGTTTAGGCTAGGCTTCCTGAATGTAAAGAGGACTTTAACATAGCACAGTAGTCTTCTGACTTCATTCGTTCGTTCGCTTGTTCACTCGTTCGTTCGTTCGTTCGTTCGTGATGGGACTGGAAGGAAGGCACCAAACCGAGAAGGAAAAAAAAAATCCCACCAAAGTGACACTGGATAAGAAAAGAAAATGTGTTGATGTCACTTCCTGTCCTCAGCACCAGCAGCTCTTTTGCGCGTTACTGCTGCCGTCACATACTCCCGCCTCTTCCTCCAGCGCCGCTAGATCCAGCTGGTCGGTGATGGACACCCGCAGGAGATCAAGGTCCTTTTTATTAGCCTGCAACACCAGCTCGGCTAAACGTGTAAAGGACTGAAACAAAAGCGAGAGACATGCAGCAGAGTTATGGCTGTGCGAGCCTGGTACACGCTAGAGGTCGACCGATTGATCGGTTTTGCCGATTAATCGGCACCGATAACCGATTGCTGGAGTTATCGGTTATCGGCAAAAATCCACACCGGTATTTTTTCCCGGTTGCAGGAGCGGCTGAGAAGAGTCAGCCGTCATTCTACAGTACGAGAGCGGCCTCTGGAGGCGAAATAAAAACTACAGCTGACCAATTTTGTCGTGATATTTGAAGTGTTTTTTGATTCATTTTTGGACGTCTCTGTTTTTATTTATTATTCGGAGTGTTCCTTTTTGGTTCACTTTGGATGCATATGTTTTATTTACTAATATATATATATATATATTAATATTTATATATTTACTTCATTCTAAAAAGTACCGTACACTTTCACGGTACAGTCAGTATTGTTTTTTTGTATTTTTGTAATAAAGTTCAGCAATATTTTACTCTCAGTGTTATGTTTTCATTCAGTATCAGTTTTTAAAAATCGGACGTTCGGTGGATTGATGGGTTATCGGCAGGTACAGCCCAACTTAGTTATCAGTGTCTGTAAAATCGGTCGCACTCTAGTACACGCGGCATGTATGGAACAGAGTTTTGTCCTCATTCTGTCTTAATGGTGTGCAAACATTTGCACTGTATATATTTATATAACTATACCATTCTCTGACAATAAGTCGATTCTATTCTCACCTACGAGCTTCATCTATATTTTATCCTATCGACACCTTTTCTTCTATTCACGTCTATATAATTCTCAAGTATTTCATTTTATTCCACGCTATTCTTACCATTTTATACTGAACTATTCACTGACAAATTCACTTCAACCCTGTTCGTACCCTTTCGCTTCTGTTTTCAATTTACTCTCTGTTTTCTCAGAAAATGAACAGCTTGATGCATATACATACCTCTGTGATGTTGTGATTGGTAAAGGCACTTGTCTCATAAAAGTCCATTCCATAAGCTTTAGCAAGCTACAGTCGGGGAACAAACACATCACTGTTTGTACAGTTTTAATGGTGAACACACACACACACACACACACACACACACACACACACACACACACACCTTGTTTCCCTGTTCTGTGGCCACTTGTCTCTTGTGTTCCTCGTCAGATTTGTTTCCAATCAGCACCTTTTGCACTTTGTCAGGAGCGTACTTAACAGACGGAGAAACATGAGAGAGTGTTAGTGTAAAGATTCAGAAAGCGGTTTCCCGAGACACAGAGACAGCCGATGTGACAGACTGTTGTTTTATCGCTCCTTCATCAGTCTTGTCCCGAGAGTGTCGTGGCTGAAGATTGCACTCCTGACTGACGTAAGTTTGGGGCGTGGCCAACCACGGGGCGAAGTTAAACTCAAAGAACATGTTTATCTATGGTCTCATTAGTGTTCTGTGTAAAACTGGCAAGAACTGGCCACTGCGGGCGTGATTGGTGAAGGGTGCTTGGACCCCGCACATCGCTGTTTCATGATATTTTGTTTATTGTTTGTCCATTGGTCTATTCATCCATGCATCTATTCATCCATTCGTCTATTCATCCATTCGTCTATTCATCCATTCGTCTATTCATCCATTCGTCTATTCTATTCATCCATTCGTCTATTCTATTCATCCACTCATCTATTCATCCATCCACCTATTCATCCATTCGTCTATTCATCCATTCATCTATTAATCCATTTGTCTATTCATCTATTCATCCATTCATCTATTCATCCATTCGTCTATTCATCTATTCATCCATTCATCTATTCATCCATTCATCCAATCATCTATTCATCCATCCACCTATTCATCCATTCATCTATTCATCCATTCGTCTATTCATCCATTCATCTATTCATCCATTCGTCTATTCATCCATTCATCTATTCATCCATTCGTCTATTCATCCATTCGTCTATTCATCCATTCGTCTATTCTATTCATCCATTCATCTATCCATCCATCCACCTATTCATCCATTCATCTATTCATCCATTCATCTATTAATCCATTTGTCTATTCATCTATTCATCCATTCATCTATTCATCCATTCATCCATTCATCTATTCATCCACCCACCTATTCATCCATTCATCTATTCATCCATCCACCTATTCATCCATTCATCTATTCATCTATTCATCCATCCATCCATCCACCTATTCATCCATTCATCTATTCATCCATCCACCTATTCATCCATTCATCTATTCATCTATTCATCCATTCATCCATCCACCTATTCATCTATTCATCTATTCATCCATTCGTCTATTCATCTATTCATCCATTCATCTATTCATCCATTCATCCATTCATCTATTCATCCACCCACCTATTCATCCATTCATCTATTCATCCATCCACCTATTCATCCATTCATCTATTCATCCATTCATCCATTCATCCATTCATCCATCCACCTATTCATCCATTCATCTATTCATCCATTCATCTATTCATCCATCCACCTATTCATCCATTCATCTATTCATCCATCCACCTATTCATCCATTCGTCTATTCATCCATTCATCTATTCATCCATCCACCTATTCAACCATTCATCTATTCATCCATTCATCTATTCATCCATCCACCTATTCATCCATTCGTCTATTCATCCATTCATCTATTCATCCATCCACCTATTCATCCATTCGTCTATTCATCCATTCGTCTATTCATCCATTCGTCTATTCTATTCATCCATTCATCTATTAATCCATCCGCCTATTCATCCATTCATCTATTCATCCATTCATCTATTCATCCATTCATCCATCCACCTATTCATCCATTGATCTATTCATCCATTGATCTATTCATCCATCCAACTATTCATCCATTCGTCTATTCATCCATTCGTCTATTCTATTCATCCATTCATCTATTCATCCATTTGTCTATTCATCCATTCATCTATTCATCCATTCGTCTATTCATCCATTCATCTATTCATCCATTCGTCTATTCATCCATTCGTCTATTCAGCCATTCCTCTATTCTATTCATCCATTCATCTATTCATCCATTCGTCTATTCTATTCATCCATTCATCTATTCATCCATTCGTCTATTCATCCATTCATCTATTCATCCATTCGTCTATTCATCCATTCGTCTATTCAGCCATTCCTCTATTCTATTCATCCATTCATCTATTCATCCATCCACCTATTCATCCATCCACCTATTCATCCATTCATCTATTCATCCATTCATCTATTAATCCATTCGTCTATTCATCTATTCATCCATTCATCTATTCATCTATTCATCCATTCGTCTATTCATCTATTAATCCATTCATCTATTCATCCATTCATCCATTCATCTATTCATCCATCCACCTATTCATCCATTTGTCTATTCATCCATTTGTCTATTCATCCATTCATCTATTCATCCATTCATCTATTCATCCATTCTTCTATTCATCCATTCATTTTTCATCCATTCATCTATTCATCCATTCTTCTATCCATCCATTCATCTATTCATCCATTCATCTATTCATCCATTCTTCTATCCATCCATCCACCTATTCATCCATCCACCTATTCATCCATTCATCCATTCATCTATTCATCCATTCATCTATTCATCCATCCACCCATTCATCCATTCATCTATTCATCCATTCATCTATTCATCCATCCACCTATTCATCCATTCGTCTATTCATCCATTCATCTATTCATCCATCCACCTATTCATCCATTCATCTATTCATCCATTCATCTATTCATCCATTCATCTATTCATCCATCCACCTATTTATCCATTCATCTATTCATCTATTGATCCATTCATCTATTCATCCATCCACCTCTTTATCCATCTATTCATCTAACCATACATCTATCTATTCATCCATTCATCTACAGCTGAGTGCAAAAGTCTAAGCCCCCCCTCAATTTACTACCATATTATTTACTAAAAGTCACAAAAACAGCAAACCCGAATAAAAGCCAAAAGTTCTGAGCTCGCACATTTCATCATAAAAATGATATAATTCTGTTCTACTCTGTCCTAAAATGACATTCTGTGCAATTCTGTTGTGCTTCATTTTACAGAATTCTGTTCAGTTTCTATTCTAAGAGCTTGAACAGCCAGTCAGACAGTCGGTGAAAATATATTCTACATTTTCATGGGATTTCTATTCCGTTTATTTCACTGGAATTCTGTTCTGTTTTATTCTATTATTTCATTCTACTCTACTCTACTGGACTCAGTAACATTATACTGTATTGGGTTTTCTCCTATTACAGCTGCTGTATTTCTATCCTATCAGTAAAATTATATTCTATTACATTCTACACTCAGTGCCATTCCACTCTATTAGATTATATTCTATTTTGCTCTGTGTAAGCCTGTGTGATCTGACCCTGTAAATCTATTATATTCTGTGTAAAGTGGTAAAGGTTTACTCTGTTACATTGCACTTAAGTCAGAGTAATTCTATTCTATAAGAGCGAATTGATGCAAATAAAAAAAATATACCCCGTGAACTTCATCATTATTAAATATTAAATATAAAGCGTCTCGGCGCTGATGCAATAATTTGTTGTTCTTGGTCTACATGTTTGTTCATAGCGCAGTATCAGGTTCGAACGATCTGAGAAAACCCGTTTAGTGCATTTTAGGTGTCAAGAATGTTTATTATTATTATTATGATGATGATGATGATGATGTTTATGTTTATCCCACCTCGTCCACATCACTCGCCCATTTCATGATGTGCTGAAAGGAGCGCTCGCTCGTGATGTCATACACCAGAAAGATTCCCTGGTGAAGAAAAATAGAAGTGAGTCATTTTGTACATCAAACAGTTTTTTGTTTTTTTTACTGCCGAGCGACCAGCACCTGAACAACGTGGTACGGTACCAAACTCAGTACCGAATCCATGATCCCACATTCTGGCATTATTTCCACTGCCGATCGAGTCGTACTGTAACTATGTACCCCTGCTCAATTTGCTTTCCTTTTCCTTTAAGAAAACCAAACAGGGAAATGTGGGCGGGGCTAGAATAACGCAGATCCCTAATCGGTCGAATCACAGAATGGTCCTACCGGACACTCCGGCAAGTTTATTAAATTATTCTTTTCGAATCCTTCTCTGCCCGCTTTATGAGGCAACGTCAGAATTTTATCACATGATCTCATGATTCGGATTCATTTTATTAGTTTAAAAAGAAATATCTTTTGCATTTAAATTACCCCATGATCCGTGTAAAATCCGCTTCCTGTTCACTACATATGCTCACGACACAGGGTACAACGTAATGGTAGTGGTGGGTACTGGTGTACAGTACCCCAAATATAACGGCCATTTGCGATCCAGCCTGCTTGTTTAAAGTATCGGCACCCCCGGCTTTGTATGGACTACTCACTGTGTCTTGCAACAGTTCACCATGTGAGGGAGACAGCGAGACCATTCTTACATCGAATAAACGACCTACTTCGGAGTAGTATTTTAGTAACCGTAGAAATCGCTAGCCTTTTACGAGCACCGTTTTGCATTGGTGACTATACTGTGACGCTATGGTGAAGATTTTGTGCCAGATAGAAAAGCAATCAAACTGTAGCGGTGCACACTCAGAGAGTATTGTCTTTTTTTTTTTCACTGGTGACACGAAGACGACGCGTTACACCGAAAAGCAAACACCTTCACTGCTTTGCTGTCGGGCCGCTTTATCTTTCCGTTGAAAGAAACAAAAGAAGCAAGAATAAGCAGGGGAAATGTCATTTCCTGTTGCACTGCATTCCACTTTGATCACTGCCCCGCAGTGGTGCCGTGCTGAAACGCGCTCACGTCCAAATCTAAGCTGCGTTTGTGGGCGTGGCTATAATCAGAGAAAGGAGCACGGGCCTGAAAATATCAGGTGTCGGCATCCACATAAAGGAAGTTTTTTAATCGGCTCGTTATGTCTTCATTCCAACCGCACTGAACCCTTAATTCAGAGTTAATACTAATTATTACCGGCATGGGATCTTCTCCATATCGCACTGTGCACTGATTTGTCGAAATTAGGCTGATTTACAGATACAAACATTTACAAATGCACAACTACGGGCCCCGAAGCACTTCTTCTGGAGTGTCTGGTCCGTCTGAGTTGCACTGTACTATTACAAAATGCAGCATATATCATTTCCCACACCTGTCCTGTGAGACTGTGGGATGTAACAGTTGTGTTACTGCACTAATTGTGATGCGGTGTGATGGATGAACTCACCTGTGCCCGTCTGTAGTACTGTTTAGTTATGGTCTGATATCGCTCCTGTCCTGCCGTATCCCTATGAGAGACAGGCGTACAGGAGAGTCAGGACTAACACCAACACCAGCACATCAGAGTGTAGAGTTCACGCACCGCACGACCTCTTGCTTACTCACCATATCTGTATTCTCACTTTGATTCCATCGATCTCTAACGTCTTCATTTTAAAATCCACTCCTGACGAGCAAAGACAGAAACGGCAGATTGATAAAGATAGATACAACAGTGAGGCAAAAGTCTGGTGTGATGCTACTTAATACTACTACTACTACTACTACTAATAATAATAATAATAATAACTTAATTAGTAAACATTTGTTAGCTGAACAAAAAGACAGGTTTCTTTTAGCTCCCCAGACTGAGGCTCATGAATTCTCAGGTCAAAGTTCATCTAGATAAAGTTGGCATGAAGTGAAAGTGAAGGCCATCGCAAACCAACGAGCATCATTCACATCGTACATCCTTTCCCCTTCAGGAAATGAGCTTTTTAGCAATGTGAATATATATACAGATCAGCCATAACATTAAAACCACCTGCCTAAATATCGTGTAGGTCCCTCTACAGCTCTGAGCCATCGAGGCACGGACTCTTCTGAAGGTGTGCTGTGGTTTCTGGCACTAAGACGTTAGCAGCAGATCCTTTAAGTTGTGTAAGTTGCAAGGTGGGGCCTCCATGGGTCGCACTCGTCACGTCCCACAGACGCTCGATCGGATGGAGATCTGGGAATCCAAGTCAACACCTTGAACTCTCTGTCATGTTCCTCGAAGCGTCCCTGAACTATTTTTGCAGTGTCTCAGGGGTACCGTGAAGGGGTGTACTTGTTCTGCAGCAGTGTTTAGGTACTGTAGGTGGGACGTGTCAAAGGAACATCAACATGAACACCAGGACTCGAGGTTTCCCAGCAGAACATTTCCCAGAGCATCACACTGCCTCCACCGGCTCGCCTTCTTCACATAGTGCATCCTGGTGCCACCTCTTCCCCAGGTAAGACACACACACACACACACACACACACACACACACACACCCGACCTCCACATGATGTAAAAGAAAACGTGATTCGTCAGACCCGGCCACCTTCTTCCACTCCTCCATGGTCCAGTTCTGATGCTCACGTACCCATTGTAGGCTCTTTCGGTGGTGTACAGTTTTAGTGTTATGGCTGATTGGTGTACACAGCTGTGATTTGCATCTGCACCTTTTTTTTACTAGAACCTCTTCTGATCAATCAGATTCGAGAATTCGGCAGCGTGTGGTATAAAGGAAAGTATTAATTAGCCCTGATATAATCTGCTTCCTCTGTTAGCATAAAGATCAATCTAAGAACCATTTTCCACAACGAGCTCTCATTAACTGCATGCAAGCTATTCTAGGATATATATATATATATATATATATATATATATATATATAAATAGCGCGTAGTAGAGACAGGATCTTCATTCAGAAGAAGCAGAACAGGAAAACTTTTTACTTGTGGTGGAAATTATTTTGTGACATGAAATTAATTTTCACACTCACATTAAAAGAGATATTAATCATTACTAGAGAGCTCGTCTCTATCCTGCGGTTACGACACTCGGGCCCCCGACAGTGTTCATTGTCGCTGTAACATATGTCACGCTGTCATAAAGCTTACTGAAGTAAGATCTAGGTCAGATTCCATCTCGAGCCATCTCTCAGAGTCGCTGGAGGAGATTAACTCTCCGGTCCAGGACCTTATCTCACTAAAGGTTAATGCTTAATCAAAATAGTGCAATCCAGACAGATCCCATCCTGCCGGCATGAATAAGCGCCTCACTGGAAAGGTTCCTCATTGATTTTTTTTTTTCTTTTCGACTGCTGGTAAAGTACACCGACTCTGCAAACAGAAAGCCAGCGTGTGTGTATGTGTGTGGTTTTTTTTGTTTGTTTGTTTTTTTTTATTGTCACAGAAT
>NC_030440.2:17260788-17280788 GCF_001660625.3 Ictalurus punctatus | reverse complement strand
TATTGGTATAATTAATTTTATTATTATTACTGTGCTAAAATGGAGTCTTTGCGGTGTTTGAGCATCTCCCATCATCTGGAGGAGTTTAAAGATGACGGTTTGCAGACCGTGACCTCTGCAGAGCAGGTGAGAGACATGTCACGCGCTGGTAGCTAACTCAGGACTAGCGGTTGCCATTAGCAACAGTGGAGAAACGTTAGACTAGTAATCGTTAACTCGCTGCTTTTGTGTCGTAACCAGCAGCGCTAAGCATGTGCATGTAGCGAGTTGCGTCACTTCCGGTGGTCAAACGAGTTAGCTAGGTAGTTTATTTATTTATTTATTTATTATTTTTATTTAAGCGTTTCAACGGCTTATAAACTAACTAGCTCGAGATAAGTAAACGAACTGTGTAATTTCGCGAAAATCATGTGTTTGTTTTCTGTGTTTTTAATCTCTTTATGCAGAGTAAAGTTGAACGCAGCATTAAAGAGGTGCTCAGTGTTTACCAGCAAATCCACCCTTCACCCCAGTGAGTAATCTCCAACCTTCTCCGAGCTAAAATACATAACTCCAGTGAGTGGTTTTTAACAAAACATGTATTTAAAATGGCTATAAATAGCCTCCTGGCAGGGCTTTAGAGTAATTGTGCTGACATGCACACACGAATACTGTATATAAAAGTATTAAAGGTGCAATAGTAGATTTTTTTTTTTATTCCTTATTTGTACAAATAACATGGGAGATATGTAGAGCATGTTTTTTTTTTTTTTTTTTTTTTTTTTTAAAAAAAAGAAAAAGACCTGGCTTTAGTAAAGGTATATTATTTCACTGAGAAAACCTGTTCGGAAAACTTGTTTATGTTTGGATGCGCCTCCTTATAGACACGCCCTGTAGAGCCTGGAGGCGGAGTTTCGTGAACATGGGCGGGAATAAGTCAAACGTCCAGCCCACCTAACCCTTAAGCAGAAAGTATACTTCACTTTTTTACACATAAGCTAGGAACAGCTATGCAGGACGCACATGCGCTTTTAATACTTTTGCACTATTAGGTCTTCCACAAGGTGGCAGCAGTATCCCAGGGCCGTGGATCCTCAAGGTAGTCAGAAGAGACGGAAACAAGTTCAGGTTAGAAAGTACCGGCGTTTGTATAATTCTAGCCGTAAAGAGTATAAGGATTTGCATACGGGTGCTAATCGTAGTGAGAGATGGCCCAAGAATTGTTCTTCGTGTTGTTGTGACCCAAAAAGACCTGCTTTACTGCTCTGTACTGACTCTTGTAGGCCGGGAGGGGTACCGCAAGTCGTCATCGACCGCCTGTGTAAGCATACACATCAGATGGAGTATACTTTGAGAGGCTATGCATACGACTGTGCGCATACGCTCGCGTACGCTTTAAAAACGAAGTAAACCAGAGGCTTTAGGGTCTAATGGTGCGTTCAAGTTAGGGCTGCTCGATTATGGCAACAATCATAATCGCGATTATTTTGGTCAATATTGAGATCACGATTATTAAACACTAATAATCGGTTAATCGCACAGCCCTAGTCCGAGTCATGTCGGGAAGATCGTATTTCCGAGTTGAACGCCACGGCAAAGTCGTAATTACGAGCATGGAAACTCTGGATTTATTTCGCGCTCCGAGTTGTGGGCGTGTCGGTAAGAAAACATGGTAAACAAAGAAGGAGTTTAAAAAAAAATCTTGCAGTATTTTTTTGTAGTTAATTAAGAGAAGGTACACCGACGTGACTCGAACGCACCTGACCTCATAATTATGTCTTCCCAACTCGTAAATATGAACTTCCCAGGAGGGAATCGCCCAAACCGGATAGATGAAGATTATCTAAACAGCACACGGGCGATATTTCAGCCTGCAGCGAGCGCTCTGGAGTCCAAACTTCCTCAGAGCATACCGTAATAATGTATAATATTTACAGTAATCTGAATTAGAGATCAACCTCTAAATGATTTTTATATATATATATATATATATATATATATATATATATATATATATATATATATATTTTGCTAAGAACTATTGATTATCAACAAAAATCCACACCGATGGATTTTCCCGGTTGCAGGAGCGGCTGAGAAGCGTCCGCTGTCCTTATACGGTACGAGAGCGGCCTCTAGAGGCGAAATAAAAAAAATCACTGACTAATTTTGTCATGTTGTTTGAAGTGTATTTTTTGCAGCAATATTTAACTTTTACTTGTTTATCAGTAATGGTTAAGTCCACTATCTACTCTGGATGCTATATTTTGCTAAACCAGTGCTAGAAAGCACAGAAATGGGCTTCTGAAGACATTACGTGAAATTCGACTACACGGACAAACCCAGCCTTACCGGTGCCTGCCGTTCTGTGGCTCGTGTACAGCGTCGAAAGAAGATCGGACCCTTAAAACGGAGTCTTGATAAAGGTGAAGAACCCTTGCGTTATGAGATATTATAAGATATAGGTGTCTCACGCATTTGCCAATATGGAATTTCTGGAATATTCTACAAGTCACGTAATGGTGAAACCCGCAAACCGTAAAAACCTCTTCTTCTGTGCTGAAGATAACATTTCCACGCTTGGTTATTACTCTTCACTCCCGGAGTTATTACAGTTAAACTCTGTATCTGTGTAGCGTGACGCAGTGAGTTTATTTAAGAACTCTGTGTTCTGTTCAACTTTCCATTAAGTGTTAAATCTCGTGGGTGTAAACAAGTCGAGTGTGAACCGGGTGACTGCTTGTATCTGTGACACACACACACACACACACACACACATCATCATCATCATCATCACGTGCCATTCATTTATTATTTATAAACCATACATATTTCTCAACCCCGCTTCCGATTCAACTTAAAGTTGGGAGGTTGCCATTCCAACTACCTCGTATGTTTCATGTCAGAAACGGTTGTGCCGTGAGTCATGCGGTTTGTACCGACTGTCCTCGTGCCATCTTCGTGATGCTAAACATTTTGTTCGTGTTAGCAGACCCTTCTGTGAACGTTTGGCACACGTTTGTTCCGGTGGAAAAAAAAAAAAGAATCTGTTGTTGACATCGGGACATGCTTCTAGATCTGTAAGTCATTATTAAAGTCATGGATGAAAGCTCTTCATGACACCGTACAAATCATCATCATCATCTGGATTCATTTTGGGATCGATGTATTTTAAATAAATAAATAAATCCAGTTTAGTCAAGCGCTGGAGGAAGTGGCTGCGTGAATGAACGAGTTCGAGGGGTCCAAGCACCAAAGATTGTTCGATCAGGAAGCGGATCTCGATCATCCGCCAAAACGTGATACGTAAGCGTCAGTGCTGGAAGGAGTCTCCAGCGTCAGTGCTTTGTAACGGTCAGTGGTAAAGCTGTAAAGTTTTCTGATCTCTTCGGGAGAGAGGAGTTTACGCTTCTTTGCGGTTTCGCTTTGACACGACTAGCTGCGTTTTTGTTTTTTTTCCCACTCTTATTAACTTATGATGTGAAACCCACACCTCTTCCTTAATCTTCTAATCTCGCTTTCGGACGAGAGACATTTTATCGGGGGCTCTACGGCTTGCAGTGAGAACCCGAGTGTTTGTTCCTGCTGTTAGGTTGTGTTTATTGTGCAGATTAGAGGCTTTAGCGGTGAGCGGGTGTGGATATCAGGGCTGTTCGTACCCCTGCGTGGTGTAAAGCCGCTTGATACGCCGTTATAATTACTGGGTTTGCCATGGCTCAGTGGGAAGCAGCTGATTTGAGCTCGGGACTTAATGATGGGTGGCTCACATGTCGTACAGAGAGGCTTAGTTACAATTAGAGAAGCAGCAGCAGCAACTCTAGGACCAGCGCTGACGAACACTCGGTCTCCGTGGAACCAGGGTGGGTTCGGTGTGGCAGAAGAGCGAGTGAGGTTCAGAACCTGCTGCTAGTTTTTGTTAACGAGGTTGTGGAAATAAATCCACTCTAAACCAGGCTTTAGATAAGGCTTCAGAGTTTAGACCAGGACAAACATCAGATCAGACTTCAGACTATAGACCAGGACAAACATCAGACCAGACTTTAGACCATATAAGATTGCAGCTCAAACTTCAGATTAGTGTTCAGACCAGACCTTAAGCCGTACTTCAGACCAAATCTCAGACCCCAGACTTGAGACCAGACCAATCCCTATACCAAAACACTTTAGATTTTAGACTAGACCAGACTTTAGGTCAGACCAGACCTCAGATTGCAGACCAGTCTCTAGATCAGACTTCAGACCTGCCTTTAGACCATACTTTAGATTTCAAACCAGACCAGACCTCAGACCAGTCTCTAGATTAGACTTCAGAACAGACCTCAGACCTGCCTTTAGACCAGACTTTAGATTTTAAACCAGACCAGACCTCAGACCAGTCTCTAGATTAGACTTCAGAACAGACCTCAGACCTGCCTTTAGACCAGACTTTAGATTTTAAACCAGACCAGACCTCAGACCAGTCTTTAGATTAGACTTCAGACCTGCCTTTAGACCAGACTTTAGATTTCAAACCAGACCAGACCTCAGACTAGTCTCTAGATTAGACTTCAGAACAGACCTCAGACCTGCCTTTAGACCAGACTTTAGATTTTAAACCAGACCAGACCTCAGACCAGTCTCTAGATTAGACTTCAGAACAGACCTCAGACTAGACTTGAGACGCTGGCTCTCGGTCCACTTTAACAGCATGTTAGTAGGTAAATCTTTTAGCCGATCTAACCCTAACCCTATCCTTGACCTTGAAATGGATCATTTCATATCGACTTTGAAGTCTGAACCGTCTTCATTTAGAGAGAGTGTTCTAGGAGACAGGTGAGTAAACTGGTGTGATCGATCTGTTCCGCTCTGTTTTTTAGGCCAACGTTACTACGAGAACAACACTACCAATATCTGAAGAAAGGTTTACGCCATCTCTCGGATGCCTACGAGGTAAGCAGTGGCCTTTTGGGCAGGAAAACAGTTACTGATCTATATAAAGACGGTTTTAAATGGACATAAATGTTGTCTGGGTTTTTTTTTTTTTTTTTCAGTTCGTCCCCACAGGCAAAATGAATTATTAATACTCGTTCTTTGTGTTTGTTGTCGTTTCTCTCTCTATCCAGTTCCGCCTTGCTATTGTTAATCGGTACTGTCTGCTCGGCTTAGCATACGCTCCAGCGACACCGATGATCATGTTCTACAGTGTGATCGGTCTCGAACGTGGTGTGACAGCTCGTCCTCACCGGACCGAAAACATTTTGGCTTTTCTTGAACTTTTCCTCCGTATTATAATTATCCCTATAACGAGCGTTTGTTTTAAAAGAGTTCCTGTCACCTTGTGCATCCTACGTCTGCATTCCTAAACGTCCTCGGAGCTCGGTCAGTCTACTACGAAATGTAATCGCGGACCATGAACTCGACGACCGTGTTAGCACCAGGGTCAGCGTTCAGGCAGATTAGCTCGTGCTGCACCACTCGGGACGAGATGTCCGCTAACACTAACCACGCTCGCCAATTAGTGTCGTCGACTGCGCCTTAATTAACACGTGATTTGAGTTTCTTTTACGTTTTTAGACGTTAGCAAAGACGTATTGAATCATTTTGGGCTTATGCATGAGTAACTGCATGTTAAATAACATGTCTAGTGTGTGTGTGTGTGTGTGTGTGGTAGTAAAGACTGTTGGCTCACTGTATTGTCTGCTGCTCTTAGTGTTTGGATGCCAGTCGGCCTTGGCTGTGTTACTGGATCCTGCACAGTCTGGAGCTTCTGGAGGAACCCGTGCCTGCTTCTGTAGCATCAGAGTGAGTACAGAACATCACCCAGCCCCTCCACCATCCCCGCGGACTCACGGCGTGGGGGTGGAGGAGATCAGGGCCTGCGCTGAACCCTGACCTTTCAATTCGCTCGGAGAAACGGCACACAGAAAGGTTCTGGTGGCGGTGTGAGCTCAGGCACATGTTACTCCTCTCTGCCACAGAGGCTCCTTTTGTCCAGAAATTCCGTAGGTTGTTTTAGCGGATGCAGCGAATTTTAATGAGTAGTATGAGCAAGATGCCTTTATTCTGCTCGTAATTTATCCAGATTAGGTTTTTGTCCTGATATGGAACTTGCACGCGTCTGGACAGGGGATGTTTTGTGCGGATTATCGTGTTATAACAAGGCGACACTTCCCACTAGGCTGCTTTCAATATACGTAAGCAAGGAATGTTCCTTGGGTTTACAGTCACCCGGGTTCCACGTACTGTACGTGTTGACGTAATAAAAAGCGCTCGAGGTCACAGAATCCGTCATGTGGTCGTTTATACACCCCTCGTGTATAGAGGTAGAAGACTGTAGACTTTGTATTTGATATGACGTGTAATAACGTTCGCACGCTTATGTCGCAGTGTGTGCCAGTTCCTGGCGCGGTGCCAGAGCCCGAAAGGGGGTTTCGCAGGAGGTCCGGGGCAGCACGCTCACCTGGCACCCACATACGCCGCCGTAAACGCCCTATGCATTCTGGGAACGGAGGAGGCCTACAGCGTCATAAACAGGTTCGTACCTTCCACACCGGCACTTTAAAACACAGATCTCACTCACAGCCACGGGTTAACACCACTCCTCTCCCCTCCCCCCACCAGAGAGACGCTCCTGGACTTCCTGTTCACGGTGAAACAGGCAGATGGCTCCTTTGTGATGCATGTGGGTGGGGAGGTGGACGTCAGGTGAGCTTCTCTGCCTTGGTTTCGTGGTTATGTTGTCATGACGATGGCGTATTCCCCAGGGCCTGATTCAAACAGACATTCACCTAATGTAAGAGCTGATATGAATGTAAATGAGTGCTGCTGTTCTACAGGAGTGCGTACTGCGCGGCCTCAGTGGCCTCTCTCACCAACATCCTGACCCCCAAACTGTTCGAGGGAACACACAACTGGATCCTCAGGTATCTCTTCAGCTGCTTTTTCAAACACACTGCTGTCTTATCGGTCACATCTTGTCAGTGAGTGAACATGATCATCGTCTACATGACGACATAACGGACGATAAGAACGTCTCGTGAGGTCCGACTTTAACTAACAGACTCGGAAACATAACAGAAAAGGAATCGGAAAAAACGACAGACGAAACATATCACTCATACAGACAAAATGTATCGGACTCGGACGAAACCCAGTACTCGAACATAAAACGTATCAGACGCGGACAAAAACTCCAGTAGAAAAAATTCTGCTAAATCAGACAAAATATATCAGACTCGGGCAAAACGCATCACTCGGACAGAAAAAAGTAACAGACTCGGACCAAACGAACTCCAACAGAAAAAATGAGCTGACTCGAACGTATCAGACTCAGATAAACCATATCATTAAAACAAAATTAGACTCACTAAACGTATCAGACTCAGATAAACATCACTAAAACAAAACGTATCAGACTACAACCCCATTTTAGAATGAATAATGGAGGCAGGATGAGCATTCTCCTCTCAGATCTGTGTATGTAAAACCCAGGTAAAGCTTGAATAGTGTGTGTGTGTGTGTGTTTGTTTACCCCCCCCCACCAGCTGTCAGAATTGGGAAGGTGGCTTGGGAGGGATGCCCGGTCTGGAGGCTCACGGTGGCTACACCTTCTGTGGCATGGCAGCTCTGGTCATCCTGGGAAAGGAACACATGCTGGACCTCAAGGCCTTATTAGTGAGTGCTCTCCCCCTCGTTATTACCCAGCATGCCTTGTCGTCTCTCTATAACTCACTCACCATGCAAACAGATCAGTAACTGAACAGAGAGCTCTCGGAGACCTCGTAGTGGCGACGAGTGTGAAAGCCCGATAAATTCCTAACCCGATAGCGCTCTAGACCGCAGCCCTGCTCAGAATAACACGGGCCGACGAAACACTGGGCGAAAAGCCAGTCCGTGTCACGGCTCACGCTGTTCGTAGCACTTCAGGAAGTATGGAGGAGAGAAGGGTCTGATATCAGCTCCTGGGTTTAATAACCACAGCGTACAGGAAGTGTCCATCTCTCATCTTTCGGTTTTTATGACTAAAACAACCTCGAGTCTTTAAATCAACACGAATCACCTTTTCTTTTCTTTTTTTTTTAAATCATTCCTCGAAGTTGTAACGTTACAGAGGAACCACAAAGCGGTACTGGAGACTCCTCCCATGAATGCTGAATAACTGTGTCCTTACAGGAAGACCTCACCATATCGATGATGTGTGTTCAATGACTAAACATACAGTATGTACAGACGTAACAGACGTTCTCTCCTCTCTCTGTGTGTGTGTGTGTGTGTGTGATCTCCAGCGCTGGGTCACGAGCAGGCAGATGCGTTACGAGGGCGGTTTTCAGGGTCGCTGTAACAAGCTGGTGGACGGCTGTTACTCGTTCTGGCAGGCCGGCCTGCTGCCGCTGCTCCACAGAGCGCTCTTTAAAGACGGTAAGACTCTTCTGTATGATCTCCGCCTCATCAAGCTGCTCCTACCGTACCACTTTCACTCAGCATCCAGCGTTTCTAAGGTTGTCGGGTGCAATATTTATACACTCGGCTCTAGAATTATTGGCACCCTCGGTAAAGACGGGTAGTAATCTTTATTTTTTAAAAAGAGAGACACACAAATGAGAAATCTACCCTTTAAGTGCAGCCACTAAATAAAATTACAGTTGGTATTAGTTGAGTGTATAATGGATTTATTATTTATAATAAAATAAACGGGGCAGACGGAGTCGACAGGGATGCCTCCGCCACCAACAAGTCTTTCACGCATTTGACCTTCGCTGTGACCTTGACCCTGTTTGGATTGATAAGAAAAACCTGCTGGTTAACGAGAATCACTCCGTAAAAATCCTACAAACCGGCCGCATGAATCTCGGATGAAGAATAGTTCAACTAAGCCACGTGTCGGAATTATTGGCGCTCCTAAAATTTCCTGGGGGGGGGCGTTAACTGAAGCATGTAACTGGATGTAATTTAGTTTGTCTTCTATCTAGTCTGTTTGTATTCTCCCTCCCTCTCTTTCTCTCAATTTGTCTGTATCTCTGACTTTCTGTCTGTCTCTCTCTCGTTCTCTCCCTCATTTTATTGGAGCTAAGAGGGTAAGAGCTGTGTAACAGTGCTGTGTGTGTGTGTGTTGAGTCGTGATGGTGAGCAGGTACCTGTGTGAGCGTAAACGTGCTGTGATGCCGTTTGTAGGAGACGAGACGCTGAGCGTGAGCAGTTGGATGTTCGAGCAGCAAGCGCTACAGGAATACATCCTGCTCTGCTGCCAGAACCCTGGAGGAGGCCTGCTGGACAAACCGGGCAAGTGAGTACGGCTCTAGTTTCACACACACACACACACACACACACACACACACACACGGTGTGTCTCACCTGTTTTATAGCTCTGAGTCTAGAATAGATACACTGTCTTAATGAGTGTTAAACATTATTATTGACTCATAATGACTTAACGAGTTTATTATCATCATCATCATCCCACAGCGCTGTTGAATTCTGATTGGTCAGAATTCACCGATATAACACTAGCTCTGTCAGTAGCGCTAGATGTCAGTAGATTACCAAAAATGTAATCATTGTATATGGCGAAGTTGTTGGTTTTTTTTTTTTTTAAGCGTTTAAGGCTCCAGGACAGAGTTGTTGATGCTTCACGTTCGTTTGTTTCGTTTGTTTCTTTGTAGTTGCGATGTTTCATGTACGTCCGGCGACTACAAACCGATAAAAAGTACGCCATGACGTTATTTGATGATTACCGGGGAAAAAAAGAGGACCTGTTGGTAGGTTGCTGCGGGATAAAAGGAATAAAACACTCCAGGACGTGACGTTATAGTGAAATAATCATCTTCATGGCACCGTGCCGTCACTGATTTATTTCCTGTAACAGCACCACCCTGAGTGTTTTATTCCTTACTTAGTACGGTAAATCAACACGTCGCTCTTGGACCAAGTGTAATATCTGAACCCGAGTCATCTTAATCACATTCACAGGAGTTTTTGTCTCGAGTCAAACACACGAACACAGAGCGTGATTAGTAAAAATCACATAATAACCCGAGGCTAACGTTAGCCAGTTAGCTGACTCGGTCGAAGCTCAGAACACGTTTACAAAAAAAATGTTTCATTTGTTGGGGAGGGGAAACGATTTAAACCTAACGTTCATTCATTATACATTAGAACTAGCGCTATTCCATGATGATGATGATGATGATGATGATATTTCACACTGTATTGTGTTTCCAGGTCCCGGGATTTTTACCACACGTGCTACTGTTTGAGCGGTCTCTCGATAGCACAGCACTTCGGGAACAAAGATCTCCACCACCAGCTGGTCGTCGGGAGAGCTGAGAACAGACTGGTGAGAGAATACTGAAACGCCGTAGCTCATCAGCGACCTGATGGTGAACGTTATCGTTGTCTTGACTGAGTGTTTAATTAGTACATTTGGCTAATGGTCATGATGTCATGTATTGTAATAACGAATCCTACAGTATGTATATATTTATTTTGTAGAGGAACACGTGAGGGATAATCCACATACGGCCAGGTGTGCGTTACACCGTTTTAGTCGGTGACGTGGAGGTAAAGAAGCAGCGACTCGAGGCGGAGTGTATTAAAACGGTGTCACACACACCTAGCCGTGGATTATCGATCCCGCCGATACCGCGGTCACGCGACGGCACTGACGAGTTAAAAGCTGTCGTGCGTGTCCGCGGCGCGGAATCCGACTGACAGGATGAGAACAAGGGATAATTTTGGGTTCGTTATTTTATCCACGGGGCGTTAGATCCAGAATCCACACGCTCGAAATCTTACACAGATAAAGTAGGGCCGTAAGAGTACGCTTATTTGAATGAACGAGAGTGTGTGTGTGTGTGTGTGTGTGTGTGAGAATTACCTGCGTCTGTGCACTAATAATGAATGTGTGAGTGTAACTGTTACCGTGCTTACGGATGTTTATAGGCAGTGCTGAAATTTAGGACGGTGATTAAACTGACCGGAACTACTTGTGCGGTATACGGTTTGATCGCGCACCTTCCAGCCAATCAGAATCGAGTATTCAGACCGACCGTGGTATAATAATAATAATAATTAGATGCTAATCCGAATCATTGAACAATCGCAGTCGATCAGCCGAGATGGTATCGGCGTGTAACATTTGTTTTTCTTTCGTTTTTGCGCTAGAGCTGGAACGTAACCAGGGCGGCCATTTTGTACAGGATGCCGAAACTCATACGGACAATGATGCAATTCCGCATTAAAACATAAGGGGGGGGGGGTGACTTTCAGAAAACGTAGATTTTACCAAAGCAGCATGATTTTGTTTAGGTAGAACGAAGGTGAAGAAGGAACAGTAAAAAAAATGTCGACATTTCATGCTTTAGATCTCACCACGTGGCGTTGTGAAATACAAAACCTGCTGTGACGTTACGGCGTGTAAACATCAGACACGACACGTGAGACTTGGCTGATCGGGTATATTAGACATGACACGTGCTCCTCATCACCGTTCCTTTTGTATCCAGGCGCCGACTCACCCGGTGTACAACATCTGCCCTGAGAGAGTTGCCCGAGCCATCCAGCATTTCCACAAGCTGCCTGCACCGGCGCCGAGAGGAGCTCCAGCGAGCGCACACCACCACCTGTAGGCTTTTTGTTTTCGTTAAGAGATGACGCTGTTGTTGCTGTTGTTATCTGGGCTGTACACAGGAACCTGGTGTGTAAAAACACTGTAATTAAAATCCATGCTGGGGGAAAAATAAAATGCACCAGTCTTACTGAAACCTAAAGCAGAGGCCTTCAGTTTGTAGGGCCTCAGTTCTGTGGTGAGGCCCTGAACGCTTTCTGCTGTCCCGGACCAGTCAAAATGTACCCGGTGGCTTTTTTTTTTTTATTTAAAAAAAAAAAACGTGACGTTGCCTCCGTGGTGCTGTGGAAATAAAAGCTTCAGCGGTTTGTATTCAATGTGGTTACGTAATTTACAAATAAACAAATAAAATGAAAAAGCGTGATCGTTTTCTCCGTACGCGTGCGAACGATTCCTCGGCCCGATCGGGGGACTGAAAGAATTCGACAGCGTTTAAATCATTAACACTGTAAACTTATTTACAAACAGTCCTGTAAACAATTTTTCCCGCTTTTCAGTGTTCATTTTTGTAGACGATAAAATAAAAGCCCCTTTTTTTTTTTCTTTCTTTTTTTTTTAAAGGTTGATTGTTAAATGCAGTTTGTTAGTAAACCGTGTCGTGTATGGTAGAAACGTCTAGGAGTATCGCGATACGGTCATTTATTTCTGTCGCACCGTCCGACACGAGGACTCTCCACCCGCTCGTCGTGCGAACACGGGGTACGAGATCTACTATACACGTGTACATAATCCCAAATAAAACTCGACGAGTCAGGGAAAAGGATAAAATAGTTTTTATTTATAGTCTCGTAGTTAAAGGTAGGCCTCAATTTTGCAAGACGATTGGCTGGCGGTATGTACGACATACCGGTCACTTCCGTGGAACGGAATCAATTTAAGGAGGTGCTATGAGGGGGGAAAAAAATGGATAAAATTATTTTTTTTAATATATACACACAACTTATAAACATGAACATTTTTTTTTTTTTAAAAAAGGAGTGAATGGGAGGTGCGTCAAAAAATCAATCAGCATGGACATGTTGTTTTCCCTGAAGACATTTTGTTTTCTAAACTGTGGCGATGGGGGGAAAAAACAAAAAAAAACATTTTATTAAATTTAATTTCCCCAAAATTGCATGAAACGTACAAAACCCAGTACATATAATATCTATCTATATATCTATAATGTGTATATATATATATATATATATATATCTATAGGGGAGAATATAAATTAATGTATTCCTTTATATAAAAAAAACGTTCAGCTATCTCTCACTAACTCACTCACTAATTCACGATAAAACAACTTAAGAAAATTTGATTCATTTATTATTATTTTTTTAAAACCAAATTTAGTCAGTGATTTGATCAGATTCGATCGGTCTGCGTTCGCGTAGTAGAACGTTCTCTTGTGGAAAAGTACAAATATTTAGAAAGATGACCCAACCGCTCCTTTGTGGAACGGTCACGCTAAGGGTAAGTACTCGGATGATTATGATGTTTGTTTGTTTTTTTTTTTTGCTTTTTTTTGCTTTTTTTGTTCTTTTTAACATGTACAAAAAAAAAAAAAAGAACACAAAGGAATTGTTGAGCAGTGCCCGGAGCTGTAAGCTTCCATACGGAAGAAGCGTCAGGTCCGTAAATCATGAAGCTGCCTCGTTGTGGGTTTGAGATGCTGCTTGTTACTGCTGAGCCGGCCCGAGAGAGACGGAAGGAGGACGGACGAGAGAGTGAGTGAGAGAGAGAGAGAGAGAGAGAGAGAGAGAGAGACGTGTGCTACAAGTCCTTCTCTACTAGCTCCCTGGGTCTGGTTCTGGTTCTGGGTGTGGGCCGGTGTCTGGGAAGCCTGTAAAGACACGAAACAGGAAGTTGTGGAGTCTCTGATTGGTGCACACTGAGGAGGAAGAAGGGAGCAGCGGAGGAGAAGCTGGAAGCGCGTGAGGAGGTGCTGGTCTTAGCTGGCCTCCTGCCGGAGCTTCTTCCTGGTGGACGGTTCCTCGGGTTCTGACTCCGAGCTCGAGTCGGAGCCGCCGTCGAAGGCTGATACGGTGCTGCCCTTAGGGTTAGTGTACAGGCTGCTGTCTGAGGAGGAGTAGCCGGCCTGCAGCTGTGTGTTCCCCTTCACCTTCTCCAGCGCTCGAACTGCCACAACACACACACACACACACACACACACCAGGAGCATTCACTCAGATCAACCGTGCAGTCATGTAGGAGCGTGATGGTGTTCTGAAACAACACCTCGACCTTTCTTCCAGCCGCGGCGCGATGTGAAGGGTATTAGGAAGGGTATGTGGAGTGTTATTGCCCCCGGTTTATACCCCAGCAGTCTGGCCTCCATTACAAGGTTTTATATTTATTCATTTATTAATGAAGCACACGGTGGACATGAACAGTTTCTATTTGGAGTTAATGCTGTGGAGAGACGAGTTACTTCCTGTTCTCACTTACCTTACAGAGACCATACAGAACCGGTCGCTCCCTCACCCACACCTCTCACTCTGTTTATCACTCTTCCCATCTCTCTCTCCAGATCACTCTCTCTCCCTCTCTCTCCATATCACTCTTCCCATCTCTCTCTCTCCATATCACTTTTCCCATCTCTCTCTCTCTCTCCATATCACTCTTCCCATCTCTCTCCATATCACTCTTTCCATCTCTCTCTCTCTCCATATCACTCTTTCCATATCACTTTCCATCTCTCTCTCTCTCCATATCACTCTTTCCATCTCTCTCTCTCTCCATATCACTCTTTCCATATCACTTTCCATCTCTCTCTCTCTCCATATCACTCTTTCCATCTCTCTCTCTCTCCATATCACTCTTTCCATATCACTTTCCATCTCTCTCTCTCTCCATATCACTCTTTCCATCTCTCTCTCTCTCCATATCACTCTTTCCATATCACTTTCCATCTCTCTCTCTCTCCATATCACTCTTTCCATCTCTCTCTCTCTCCATATCACTCTTTCCATCTCTCTCTCTCTCCATATCACTCTTTCCATCTCTCTCTCTCTCCATATCACTCTTTCCATATCACTTTCCATCTCTCTCTCTCTCCATATCACTCTTTCCATCTCTCTCTCTCTCCATATCACTCTTTCCACATCACTCTTTCCATATCACTCTATTCATATCTTTCTCTCACCCCCTCCCTTTCTCACTCTCTCCACCTCCCTCTGTCACTCCCTCTGTCACTCCCTCCCCCCCTCCCTCCCTCCCTCCCTTTCCCCCCTTCCTCTGTCGTTTCCTCTCCACAGCTGATCATTTAACCGAGAAATCAGATAAGGCAAACTGTCCTGAGGACTTTCCCGTGTGAGGAAACTTTACAAAGCGCCGTTACAAATCGCTGACACTGGCGACTCCTTCCATAAATATTAAATACAACTTCTCCAAACGATACATGGACGATTATACATTTCTTTTAGAAAGTCTTAGAAAATGTGGAGCATCAGCCGTACAAGTCCCCCTTAAGCGAGCTGTTACTATAGAAACGATAACATATTAGAGTATAATTAAACCACAGCGCTGCTGAAGTCTCCGTTCTGATTGGTCAGGAGGTGTTGATTCATCTCCTATAAAAGCAGCTCTGACAGAAGTTCAGGGACTTGCATGTAAAACGTTAAACGCAGTCTGTAATCGCTGATACGGAGAAGTTTTCTGTAAGCAGACATTTATGGAAGGAGTCTCCAGTGTCAGTGCTTTGTTACAGTTATAGCTACTATGTATACCATGTACTTATATTTATTACTTTTTAATATTTATACAACATTATCACTAAACCATTTACTTTTTATTACAAGTGGTTATAATAAATATTGCTTTTGTTTGATTTTCCTTTCTATTTTCTTTTCTTTTGTAGTGCTATTAAAATATATATGTTTAAAAAATGTACAGCATCCTTAGGTACCCAGAAAGGTGCTTATATATCATTTATTATTATTAATAATAATAATAATAATAATAATAACAACAACTAGTTATAACTTGTGTGTACTAGAGCTGGGCGATATGATGATCATTTTTATATTGTTATAAATCACAATATGCTTTTGTGATACTGCGGATAGCTGAATATATTGTGTCACAGAGACGTATTATAAAATTGATTATAAAGTTTATTTTTGTGAAATAAATTTCATTACAAACTGACGGGAGGCAGCCGAAGCGGTGTTCAAGTTTCGTACTTAATCTTTAGATTGTAAAATGATAACACTTACAGAGTGTAATTGTTATATATATATATATATATATATATATATATATATATATATATATATATATATATAAAATAATTCTTTAAAATATAAAAAGGAGATACATATTCGTAGACACTAAAGGTGCATCATGTAAGATACCCCCCCCCCAAAAGATCAGGTCTCTAACGGTTAGGTGGGTTTGACATTTGAATAATTCCCACCCATATTTATGAAGCTCCGCCCACCAGAACTTCAGAAGCCCATAGATTATAGTATCTATAAAACGTCTGGAAGCGCATACAAATACGAATAAGTTCTCTGGACCAGAAGTCCATTTTCCAAGCGTGTTTTCTCAAACTTTACACACGTTTGCCGAGACTACAACTTAACGCATGTTTGGTTTTTTTATGATTTGGTGTTTATACAAGTTTTTTTATTTATATAAAAAATAATCGCCTATTGCACCTTTAAAAGAAACGATCATCAAACTACTGTATTGCTGGCAGATTGTGTTGCGATAGACGTCGTGTATGTAGGCCCGTCACGATAGCTCCTCGTGTCGGACGATATATCGTCCCGGAAATAACTGCGATGAACGATATTATTGTCATTTTAATGCCACCGATATAACGATACTATAACAGAATAATAATGCAAGTACAGCCTTTCACAGAGTAATGAACTTTTAATACTTAAAAATATTCAGACATTGGTTTTGGAATGTCAAAAAAAAAAAAAATACAACATCCTAAATAAATAAAACGTAAATAAAATAAAAGCCACACAAACAAAACAATAAATAAAATGGACTTTTTACGCTGTAGTTCTTCATCGTGCGTGTTTTAGTGCGTCGTTATGGAAACAGCGTATTCACGACGTGACTTACCCGCTCCACCCCGGCGCCGTACTGAAGTTCAGCTTGGCTCATGCGTCGGCGTCGTTTAGTGCGTTGGCGAGTTGTAATATTGTGTTTATGTCGTGCGTAAATATCTGATTAATCTCGTGTGTGTATAGGAAGCGTTCGGGCGAGTCGATTCATTAACCCGCTAGTAAAGCGCTTCAGTTCACCGCCGTTCCGTCGCCGCTCCGCTTCAGCTCACGCAGATTAAACGCCTCCTCGATCCCCCGCGTCACCGACCACGACTGGATTATCTGAAACACCACAGCTATTCTTTCTACATCTACCTTCTTCTAAAAACACCATTACTGCACCGTTAATATCCGACCCGTTGTTTTCAGAGTGTCTCGATTAAAACCGCCGCTAGTGCTCGCGACGCGCCTTCAACTCCCATGTGTGTTTTTATCTTAAATTCCACCGACGTCGGAAGTTTTCATCCGATTGAAGTCGGACGGCACCGGAGCGGACGAGAGGACGGAAGCGGCGCGGACGGCTAAAATGTCGGCGACGTTCGTTGTTCGCACGTAAACACGACGGGCGATCTCGAGGTCGGTAATAACGACCGCCGTCGCGTCCGTATATCCTACCACAGGTCCATGACGGAATTGATGGAACTATCGTGACAGGCCTTCGTGTGTGATATTTTTATCGTATCGCCCAGCTGTAGTGTCTACGTGATTTTAGCAGAATGTTCGGTTTATGTCTGGGGGGTGGGGTGGGCTGGGGGGGTTGGACAAAAAAAAAAAAAAGCAAGAAAAAAAAAATACTTGTCACCATTGTTTACGATACACACGTTTGAAGATAATTCCTGAACTGAACACAGTATTTACGTTTGTAATATTAAAAGGAACACTCAGTCGTACCCTGAGAGAGACAGAGGTAGAGAGACCGACAGAGAGAGAGAGAGAGAGAGAGAGAGAGAGAGAGAGAGAGACAGACAGAGAGGACGTTTCTGCACCAGATTCAGGGTTTAAGCACAGAGCTGAGTTTTGGCATGGTGAACTCTGAGCAGATGATGAGTACCTGCGTGGTGTGAGGAGGAGGAGGAGGAGGAGGAGGAGGAGGAGGTGGGATGGAGACGGAGCTTCTCACCTTGCTGTTCCAGCAGAGCATTCTGTCGCTTCAGGTCGTCGATGTCCTGCTGGTGCGTGTGGTTTTTCCGTCTCATGTACTGGATGTACTCTGTAGCTTTGTCTAGGATCTGAGCTCGGGAGGCCTGGTTCATACACAGAGCGTGAAAAACAAACACAGCAGAAACAACATCTCCTTATCAGTTACTTTACTCGATAAATTCATAAATAAATTCAAATAAAAACTCTCCCCTGAAGGCAGCAGGCATTATTGTGATAAACAGTGTTCACTGTAAAGGTGCAATAGTAAATAAATAAATAAAAACAGTGCATGAAAGTCCCGGTTTAGCAAAAGCGTATTAATTTGCTGAGAAAACTGGTTTGGAGAATCGCCTCCCGGTCCGGAGTGCTCGTTTGTGTTTGGAAAACGCTTCCCATCAGTCGCTTCATACATCCACTACCGGCTCCGGTAGATCCTGGGGGGCGGAGCTCCGTGAACACGGGTGGAAATCAGTCAAATAAATGTCGAAACTACTTAACCGTTAAGACTAAAATCTTACCTGTAATCTTTACCTAATGCAGCTTTAAACACCAATCCGATACCAGGAAGAACAATAAAACAAAAATTTGAATTAAATTCTGTAAGAAATGATCAAGACTGGAGTTGGATTTGTTTAAAAGGAGCTGGAAATGTTTACATATAAAAGACATGATTGAATTTTTTTTTTCCGTTAGGATTGATTTAGTAATTTTAAGGGAACGTTTAAGTAGATTATAAAAAAATAAAATAAAATAAAAAAAAAAGACTAATACTAAACAGATTTTTTTAAAAATCGCAGATGGTGAAGTTTTCTATAAGGAGATGTTTAACACTGATGGAAGGAGTCTCCAGTGTCAGTGCTTTGTAACAGTCTGAGGTGAAACGTTATTATTATTATTATTATTATTACTACTACTACAACAATGTCAACTGTTATAGTTCTAGCTCACTGCCTGGCCAAAAAAAGAAGGTCGTTTGTTTGGATTTAAATAAGCGGGTACTTAAGAGCCTATGATTGGATCGTTACTGTAGTGATTTATAGTTTCAGTTGGCAACAATTCTTTTAACCCTAAATAATGCAGTGTGTAGCTTCTCGTTTCTTTCTTCTCACCGTGTCGGAAGATATATCCCGTGGTCATGGAAAAAGATGTTACTGTGTTGTCTTTGCATCAAGGAAAGAAAACTACTAAGGAGATTGCTGAAATCCCTGGAATTGGGTTAAGAACTGTCCAACGCGTTATTAAAACCCGGACGGATAGTGGTGAACTGTCCACTTCTTCAACGATCGTGATCGGAGAGCTCCAAAACGCTCGGCGAGGTCACGTCGTAAAAAAAAACAACGATGTTTTATAGTGAAACGGAGAGCATTGGAAAAAGGTCATGTGACCTGATGAGTCCAGAATGACCCTTTTCCAAAGCGATGGGCGCGTCAGGGTAAGAAGGGACGTGAATGGAGCAATGGTGCCTACTGTACAAGCCTCCGGAGGCAGTGTGACGAACTGGGGGTTGCTTCAATTGGCCAGGTCCAGCGGCAGTAAAATGAAGTCAGCCGAGTACGCAGCATTTATCCCATCAACGGATTTGTTCTTCCCTGACGGCACAGGCATGTTCCAGGATGACGATGCCAAGATTCATCTGGCTCGGATTGTGAAAGAGTCGTTCGGGGAGCATAAGGAATCATTTTCACACATGAATTGGACAACATTAAAGGTCTTCGGTAAGTGCTGGAGGAAAGTGAACGCGCGATTGGAAATGAAACGGGACGTTGCGTAAGGTTGTCGGAAACGAAGCCACGACGAATGCTCGCCGTAATCAAAGCTAACGGTGGTGCGGTGAAATATTAGGGTGTGCGACGACTTTTTTTTTTTTTTTTTTTGGCCTTTCTAATATTTATGAAGCAGTATCACTAAACAAGTGGCGTTAGCTGGACTGTTAATCATCCGGGGCTGAGCCCAGATTCTTCTCCATCAAAAAAAACTTTGGAGAAGAAAAAAAAAAACCCCCCGATACACTCCGCATCATAACAGCCAATAGGACGCGAGTATTTCCACGTATTTTCCTGTAAACCCTGTCTGATTGGTCTCGTCTCCGTTCACTGAAGATATAAAATTTATAACACCGCCGTCTCCTTTTACTGACGTTCAGTTACGTAGTGACAAACCGCTCCAAGTGGAGAATTATTCAGGGATAAAGAAAAAAAAAAAAAAAACATCTTTTGCGTTGCTATTAT